>NW_015635021.1:17806-44145 GCF_001515625.1 Sinocyclocheilus rhinocerous
CTTTTGGTTTCTGTACCCAATATTAAAAAAATGTACAAATGCAATAAAAATAATGGTATCGGTACTCGGTACTCAGTATCGGCAAGTACCAAAAATAAAAGTATCGGTATCGGGCGAGTACTGGAAAAAGTGGTATCGGTGCATCCCTAGTTTTAATGATTCAGTATTTATTATTATTTTTTATTTTTTTTAATTTAGAATCAGCCAGCAAGTGCCAGCTCCCCAAAACATGATGATGATGACGACGACGATGAAGCTAAAGCTCGTGAATTACAGACAGAAGTTCTGCTGTGTGCATTTGAGACACTTGGAAAGACCTGGCCTAAAACCATTCAGACACAGAGTAAATCTCAGTTACAAGTCACAGACAGACAGACAGACAGACACACACACACACACACACTCACACACACACACACACACACACAGGGGCAGAGTGATGTATAATGAGTGTGTTTTGTGTTGTAGATCAGTTCCAGAATGAGGTTTGTAGCCTAATGTGTGATAGACTGAAGTTGAGCACGTGGAGAGTGCAACTGGGAGTCCTGCGTGCATTGAAGGTCTTCTATCAGGGGTATAGTATGCTAAAAAATCTTGAAGGTTCTGTAACAAATGCCTTGTCTGTGTGAAATATGTAGTGTTCTAAATGGAAACAGTGTTTTTAAACCGTATTTGAATTTCTTTGTGGAAACAACAGTGCTTACAAGCCAAAAAAAAAAAAGAGTGAAGTGGTAAAATTGTTGGTGAAATGCATTAAAAAGATTTTGAATGCCATAATGACTGTATGGTGTTTTGTGTGTGTACGTTTTAGATTGTTGCTGCTGGATAAGGATCATCAGAACGCTGCTGTTCTGACTGAGATGTTGTCTGAAACCTGCACTGCTCTGGCAACACCATTAGGTGGAGTTTCTCATGAATTTCTAAACATTAAAGGCATTTGTCTCCCAAAACTCGCCCTCAAGATGTTCTAAACCAGTATGACTAACTTTCTTCTGTGGAACACACTAAAAAAATGACACAAAAATAACATTTCTTGCAGTATCCTTTATTTTCCACTGAAAAATGCAATGAAAATTCATTTTGGGGTGACCTTTTTAATGATCACCTTTCATTCAGACTTAGCTTATGAGTATCATTCTTTTTCTCCTACAGAAAACAAAAGCTATTCTTCAGTAAGAACAGACGCCTTGGCGGTAGTCGAACTTCTGTTGAAGAGGATTGAAGGTAGCATTGATTTGCTCTGACTTTCATAAAAATAGCTGATTACAGAACTGTTTCAAATGTTCCATGTACAAATATAAATGATTTTGTAGTGATTGACAACATGCCAACTCATTAGTTCCTTTTAAAAGTTAAAAATTATTTATCTGAAATGTTGAGGACACTTTTTACAGTGCATACCTGCAAACAAATACTAGTAGAATGGTGGAATTTTTCATCTTGGAAAATTCTGATATTGGAATAGAACTACATAATGTTCAGGTAGCAACATTTCAAACAACAGCAGTGTTCATAGTAACATCTTAAACTGTAAAATGCGAAAAAGAACTATGATTTAAACAACTTTGCAGTTCGAATAATATGTTGACAAAAAAAGTTTTATAAAATGTAATAACCAAAAGATGACGAGTTTGCAGGTATGAAAGTTGGATGGAAAGCTTCTCACTATAAAGACTGATGCTGTTTTATGTTTGTAGAGAGCGATCAGTGGGAGTGTCTCTCTGAGAGGAGTCGGCAGCAGCTTCAGCGTTCTTTAGCTACAATGGAAACAGACAGCCGTCCAGACCTGAAGGACAAAGCCCAGACAATGAGAAGAAAAATACAAGCCCTGCCATGAATAACCTGCCCAAACACACACGCACACACTGTCCTGAGGGTTGATTTGAGAATCTCCACCGTATGTTTCAGTAATAATCCTCACAGCCATGTCACATACACACATATTATGCCATTATCTCTGCACTCAAAACAACTCAGTGTAGGCCATAGACCTTTTTTTCCATGTGTAAATGCTTTTACCTGATGCTATAACTAATGTGCAAAGACTACATTTGGGTACAAGGAGCCTCATCATGTTTTGCTTAGACATTTTCACCAACCATTTTAACCTTGTTAAAGTCTCAGTATGTGCAAGTGTGACTCCTTTCATCTTGGTTTGGTTTTTTTGCTCAAGATACTGGTAATCATGGAGATTGTGAAGCAGAAGGCTTTCTGGAGTTACACACATGAAACTACTTGTTTGGCAAGAGACTGATCAGGGCCAGAACAGCCCTTGTACATATACACTAAATTACATTCTATGTTAAAAAAATTCACGAGTGAAGATACTGATTGAGAACTGTCCACATAGTCAACCTTTTGCTTTCATTCATTCAGTGCTGTTAGAAAAGGAGGCATCACAAAGTCAAGCAAAAGGGACAGGGATCTGTCCATACTTTGAATAAAGTGGAATGTTTTTAAATGAGGATTGGTGTAAAGGTATTAAACATGAATTAAAGGGAAGTTTGTAACATAAATGGAATTGAAACCTCAAATCTGCGTTTGTCCATGTTTGCATGTGTGAAAATATATTTTCTGTAATGAAATCTTTGTAAAGAGGCGTGTTATACTGGGTCTCATCTCACCGTTTGGGCCCTTAAATGAAGAATAAAGTAGTGCACATTTTTTAGAGCGGCTTTGTTAATCAAAATGAAGTGAACATTCACCCAATCTATTTTATGAAAATCATTTACCTTACTGTGAAAGATTAATCTTAATATTAAAACAGCATTTTTCCACTCTGTTGTCATCTTGACAATTTTTGACACCACTACCTTTTTTTGACATTTTATTTATACAAAACTAGCTTGCAAAGTTTGAGAAGACAAAAAGTCAACCTACAAACAAATATACTGAAATAAAGCATACAGAGAGAGAGAAAACAGAGATGAACAGGATTAAAAAGTAGCATAGCAACTGCACTCCATAATGTGGAGAAAATGTGTGTGAATACAACAGCGTTTGGCAATGGAAAGGTGATTTACAGAGACATTTTTTACATGCATTAGACGCACAAATCTAGTGTGTCCAGAAAGCTTTTAGTACTAACATTTTTAAATATACCATTTCATTTTCTCAAATGAAAGTAATAAAAGCTTAATACATCTGGCTTGAAAAATTTGTGCAGACAGCAAGCATTTAGCTGGCCAGTATCTGTCGCTGGCGTTTGTCCCTGGCTTTCTCCTTGGTGCGCTGGGCCAAAGCTTTTCCCTCATGTGTTTGTGCCGTGCGAGTGACCATGGAGATTCCATCCACAAATTTGGTCTTGAAGAGCACATTTGCATTGGTGAACATTCCATCTTTCAGAGACACCACCACAAACTGCAAAGAATACAAAAAAATAAACTTCAGTTTCTGTTGGGGTCAAACACAGTCATGCTAAAGCTGTTCTGTTACTGATGCACTGAAAAATTCATGTGTTGCTCATTTTGATATTTTGTGAGTATGTGCATTACCTGTGAGTGTGTAAAGTGTGTCCTCAGCATCTGTCCGATGTTTTGCGTGTGTGAGAGATCAAGAGCAGCATCCACTTCATCCAGGATGTAAATGGGAGCGGGTTTGAACAGCAACATGGCTAAAATCAGAGAGAGTGCCACCAGAGACCTGAAACACGCATAAACGCATCAGATGATCAATGGGCAGCACATGTACTGGGAAATATGCAGTAACCGGCTCAGTCCACGATCTTATGCTCTAATGGATCTGTGGCAAAGAAAATGTTGACCTGGAGAGCCGTAACCAAAATTGTTACTGATTTTAAGAACAAGCGATATGCCACTTTTAGCAAGAGTTGGCAAAAGCTGACCTTTGACCACCGCTGAGCTCTGTCAGGTTCTCTTTCCACGTTTTCCCTAGAGCCACTTTAAACTCCAACCCGTCCAGGACACCGCAGCCCTCAGGTGGAGCCAAACGGGCATTTGCCCCAGGCAACAAGGTGGAGAATATAGAGCCAAAATCCTTATTCACCTGCAATCACACACGTTGTACTGAATTAGATGCATCATGTCGGTTTGATCTTTTCTTACTAGTTGTAATATGGGTCATGGGTGGGTATTTTACCTTCTGCCACGCCACATTGAGAGCCTCATTCTTTTTCTGGTCCAACTCTTCAATTGTTTCCAGGATTTTGGCTTTATCATTTTCAACTATTCTCTTTTTCTTCTTCAGATCATTGTACTGAAAGAAGGCAGACAGTGTTATTACCTTTTACAAATAATAATAAAAAATGTAAATAAGAATCGATATTATTATTAACAAACAAACAAACAAACAAACAATAAATAAAATTCTACTAATAAAATAATATCAAAGCTGGGACTGATTGAAGTTACAGTAAAGGCATTTATAATACTACAAAAGATTCCTATTTAATATAAATGTTGTACTTTTGACCTTTCTATTAAACAGAGAATCCTGGAAAAACATTAGTTTCCACAAAAATACGGAGTAAATATTAGCTAGTATTTTCAACATTAATTTGGTGCTCAAGAAATAATTATTTTTGTCAGCAA
Source organism: Sinocyclocheilus rhinocerous (assembly GCF_001515625.1). Lineage (NCBI taxonomy): Eukaryota > Metazoa > Chordata > Actinopteri > Cypriniformes > Cyprinidae > Sinocyclocheilus > Sinocyclocheilus rhinocerous. Next base: position 22,357 of record NW_015635021.1, read on the forward strand.
ATCAGAATGATTTCTGAAGGGTCATGTGACTCTGAAAACTGGAGTAATGATGCTGAAAATGATTTTAAAAGACATTACAATACTTTAAAACAGAAAGCAGTTGTTGTAAATTGTAGTAATATTTCACACTATTACTGTATTTCTGATCAAATAAATGCAGCCCTGGTGAGCATAAGAGACTTAAATTTTTTTTTTAATCTTGCCAACCAAAAATGTTTTGAAAGGTAGTGTATATACAAGATATAGCATATACTTAAGAAGACAGCAATAATAAAACAAGAAAAAAAAAAAGGCCTTTTTAGGACCTTTAACTAAAAAAAGTTAAAATATAATTTGATTCTTTCTTTTAATTCTGGAGTGAAATATGACCCAGACATGATCTCAAGTTCTTCTAGATTAACCTCTGCTCTTTTGCTCTCATGTTGGACGCATTTTTGGATTTACATCTTTTATGGCACTGTCACTTAAGAGGTCAAAGGTCATACCCTCTCCTCGGCCTCACTGAGCATGTTCATGGCCCTGCGGTTGACGTTTCTCTCCAGCTTGTCTTTCGTCTCCTCGAGTCTCTTCAGCCTCTGTCCAGCCTCTTTGGGATTGTTGGTTTTAAAGTCGTAGGCAGTGTTAGGCTGGCCAAAGAGATGCTTTTCCGAGGAGATCCACTCATTTTCAGCTAACATGCGGGCCACCTGAACACACGAAAAACATTAGATCCACTCTAATCTACAACAGGCTAGTCTCTAATGGTGTCATTAACTTCTTCTGACCTTGGCTGTGGCATCAGCGCTGTCTTTCTTGTGTTTGCTGATGTTGTGTTCCAGCTCTTTGATTTTGAGCTGAGCGTCATTGTTTTGCTCTCGGAGACGATTTGCTTCTCCGGTCTTTCCTTTAATCTCTCTCTCCTGTCCCAGAATCACTTCCTTCTGCTGGGACAGCTGCTCCTGCGCAGCACGCACTGCCTCCTAAACACACACAGTGTGACTGTTAACATTTACGGCACATACATTTAAAGCATCACATTTAAAGGGACAGTCCACCCAAAAATGCCATGTTATAAAAGAAGATATTTTAAAGAATGGTGTGTACCCAAACAGTTCAGGTTCCGACTGACTTCCATTGTATTTTTTGTTAATGGGAACAAATTTATCAACATTCTTCAAAATATCTTCTTTTGTGTTCCACGAAAGTCATAAAGGTTTGGAATGACAGGAAAGTGAATAAATGATAACAGAATGATCATTTTTAAGGAACCGTCCACCCAAAAATATCTAGGCAATTCTTAAAGAGGTTGTTTCTGTACCTTATTGGCCAAAACCTCAGTGGTCATGGTGTCGATCTGCTCCTGTATGGCTTTGAGAGCTTCATCCACAGCCTGAATCTGCTGCTCATATCCAGCCTGTTCTCTCTTCAGCTCCTCCAACTCCAGAGCTACTGCTTCTGCCTCCTAGAGATAGAAACAGAGAGGTGGTTTCAAACAAGCGTCCAGTGTAGACAGGGTGTAACTTTGTTCAGTCTGGAGCCTGATAGGTTTCATAGTAAACTGAAAATACCTGCTGCTTCTCTTTCAGTCTCTTGTTGTAGGCGTCTGCTTTGCTTTTGGCCTGGTTGAGTTTCTGCTGGGCTGCTTTCAGTTCTTTCTCTCTCTCGGCCTCTGCGTTTTTCATCTTGTTCTCCAGAACTTTGTATTTCTCTTCAGCCTTCTTCTGAACCTCCTTTGTCTTCAGTAGCGTTTCCTCACACTCTTCTAAAGAAACAGAACACCATGACATTTAAAGAGCTGTAAAACCAACAATCGCCCATACTGTGGAGTTGTGTGTTTATTGCGCCTTTTATACAGAGCACCGGTTTCAGAAAGAGAACTAACGCCATTTCGGCAAAGAGGGGTATTTGTGTGTACCGATGGTCTTGCGCAGGTTTTCCAGCTCCTCTTGTTGCTTGTGGAAGGAGCTCTGCTGGAGTTTGGTCTCCAGGATCCGAGCCTCCTCAGTCTTCAGGTCCAACTGCTGCTTAAGCTGACGATATCTGAAAGAGAGCAACATTTCAGTCTTCTGCTTTGTACTTTTATTCTGATTGGTCAGTGAGGATTTTGAGAGGTTATATATTGGACACAGAGGCTCACTTCTCAACTGTTCCCTTGAGGCTGCTGAGCTCAGACTCCACCGCGGTGAGTTCTGCCTCTTTAGTCCTCAGACTGTCCTGAAGGTCCTTCACTTCAGCCAGTTTAGTCAGGACGGAGGCCGTCTGAGCACGTGCACCTACACACACACACACACACAGGTAACCGTTATTAGAGAACACAATGTTCTACTATGCCTTGTAAACGTATTCAGACCACAAAATCATCTGTAAATAGTGAATAAATTGTAAATAGTGGTGCACCAATATGGGTTTTTCAGTGGCTAATGCCGATAGTGAGAACTAGAGATCAGGGGTCAGTATAATGGTAATATGCACATAGTACAGCAAAGATGTATTTGAGCGTTTCTGTAGCTTAAACACCAAATGGGTCGATTCCCAGGGTATGCATAAATTGTAATATTAGCAAACATATTCATATATATAACATGAAAATCTGCACAAATTGCTAGAATCTGAGCTCTAAAACAAATCTTTGACTGCTCTGCAAAATACAGATTAAATACTTAAATTCTGGATATGCTGTTTGCATGTTCAGGCTATAATTCTCATGGGTGTATCTCATAAAACCCATTAAATACAGGCTTTAATCAGTGTGGCTAATGTCAGCTAAAACTATTAAAGGGGTCATATGATGCTTTTTTAAAGATCATTATTTTTGTGTATTTGGTGTAACAGAATATGTTGACATGCTTTAATGTTCAAAAAACACATTATTTTTCAAATACTGTACATTATTGTAGGTCCTATATGCCCCGCCTCTCTCAAACGCTTCGTTTTCTACAAAGTCCCTCCTTCCGACAAGCGCAGTCTGCTCTGATTGGCCAGCTGAACCAGACAAGCTTAAGTATTAAAATGACTAAAATAAAAATGATAGTTAAATAGAATTTAAAAAATACTAAAAGTGACAAAAGCACAAAATTAGAAAAACATATTAAATGAAAATAAAATGAAAATACAAAAATAAAAGCTAATTCAAAAACACTAACAGTATACCAATAATACTAAAATAAAAGCTGAAAAAAAAAACTTCAGAGAATTTAGGAGAAAGGATATTACATATATTCTATAGGTATTTTCAGACAATTAGCACATTTTTCTTCTCACAATTTGTCCAACATTCTCATTAAAACATTTGTTATATAGCAGTCAGAATTTAAAAAGCACTGAAAAAAAAAAACAAGATGAAAAAAGTCAGATTGATGCAATTTGGAATTTTGGTGAAATTACATTCCTGAACAAATATTCAGAGTTGTAATTTAGTAAACAAAATTGACAGCAGGTTTGATTACTTTTGTGATGCTCTGCATCTTGCGCAGTTATAGACACACATATACAAACCTCCAGTCAAGGTTCCCTGAGGATCAAACACGTCTCCTCCAAGCGTAACAGTTTTGGTGCTCACACCTTTGTCAAAGGCAACTTTTTTAGCATTGTCCAAAGTGTCACAGACCAGCGTAGTTCCAAAAACATACTCCATGGCCTTCCTTAGCTCAGATTCATAACCTACCAATGACAGAGCTGTGTGCACGTTATCTGGCCCGACCTGCAACAAAAAACAAATGGGTTTCCTTTCATTCAACAAAATCCCACTGAGAATATTTCAAACAAATCATAATCAAATCAACAACAACAGCTCATTAGCAGAGTTCTCACCAAGTTTTTGGCAGTGCGCACTACATTGTTATTGAGGGTACGTGCTGAGATTTTGTTCAGAGGAATGATAGTGTATCTGCGTTTAAGTTCACCCTTTTCCAGAAGCTTTTTTCCAGTAACCTGCAATTAGACAAGTTTAAAAACAAAACAGAATTTTGCCAGATCATGACAAACTAGTGTCTTTGAAAAAAGTCTCTTATGCTGACTAAGGTTAGATTTATTTGATCAAAAATATAATAAAACCAGTAATTTAGTGAAATATTACACTTTAAAATAACCATTTTCTAATCTATTTTCTATTTAAAATGTATTTCTTTCCAGTGATGGCAAAGCTGGATTTTCAGCAGCCATTATAAAAGATGAAAACAGCTGTGCTGCTTAATATTTTTGTGGAAACGATGATACATTTTTCCAGGATTCTTTAATTAACAAAGTTCAAAAGAACAACTTTATATGAAACAGAAATGCTTTGTAACAATAAAAATGTCTTATGATCAATTGAATGCATCACTGCTTAAAAACAACATGTAAATAGAACAATTAACAATAAAAAAAAAAAAGCCTCACCTCGTTGTCGACCACTACGTTATAGAGTCGACCACCAGCAACCACCTCCAGAGCTGTAGCGTTTGACACATCAGTCACTGAGAAAAGATTTGCCACCAAACCCTTCACCTTACTGCCGTCCCAGTTCTTCTCTGGGTCCCTACATACACACAGTACCAATGGATTCAATAAATGAGGTGTATAAACCACACATAAGCAATGAGTCTAGATGAAAATGGCTCGCATGTTCTCACGTGTATTCGAAGCGCAGGTTGGGAAATTGGCTCATGAGGGACTCGTAGGTTTCTCTGAGCTGACTGACGTCCCGTGAACACTGCCTCTTCTGCTCCAACAGACCCTCCTCTCGTCCATCTGAACACACAAGTCAATCTCCTCTAAAAATGTTTTTAACTAATGTCATAGACAAAGACTAATATGATTTAGTTCTGCCTTAAGTTTTAAAATTCACATTTTTGGTAAGGCTTCAGTTAACTGCACCTAATAACACTACAATCACATTCAAAAAGTATTCAGTACCTTCATAGTTGAGTTTCTTCATTTCAGCCTGTAGCTTTTCTATGCCTTTTTTCACAGCCTCAAATGTGTCCTGGTCTTTTTTGTAGCCACTGTCCATCTTCTTGACCTGAGCCTGCTTAGTCTTCAGCTCCTGCTGAGCGTGTTTCAGTTTCATTTGAGCCTAAGGGACAGAACAGAGTCACTTACAATCAATCTTCAAAAAACTATATATAATAAAATATAATACAGTATAACATATCACTGTTCAAAGGGTTGAGGTCAGTAGCTTTTTTTTTTTAATACCAGTACTTTTAGAAAGGATGCATTGAACTACTTCAAAGTGACAGTAAAGACATTTATAAAGTTACAAGGGACTTCTGTGTCAAAGAAATACTGTTTTTTTTAACCTTCTAATCAAAGAATCATAAAAAAAAGGATCACCGGTTCTACAAAAATATTAAACAGCACAGCTGTTTTAGCACTGATAATAATCAGAAATGTTTCTTGAGCAGCAAATCAGTATATTAGAATGATTTCTGAAGGGTCATTAGACACAAGACTGGAGTAATGATGCTGGAAATTCAGCTTTGACGTCACATAAATAAATTACATTTTAAAATATATTAAAATAGAAGAGTTATTATTAACTGTAACAATTTTTCACAACATTGCAATTTTTACTGTACTACTTTTACTTTAATGCTGTTTTTAAACAAATAAATGAAGCCTTGAAGAGCATTAAAAGACCCTTCCAAAACCTTTCCCACATTTTTGAGCAGTAGTGTATTTCTAACTCATAATAATCATAAAGTTGCTGAGTAGAGTTATGAGCCATTACTGATCCAAGTAATAACACGGTATGGACAGTGAACAGATTTTTTCAAGTTTAATTTTTAAAGTACAGTGGGCAAACATTCCCACATCACTGTGATTATTGGATGGACGTTAAAGGTCAAAAAGGTCACCTGTTTGGCCTCCGTCTCAGCTTTACTCATGTCATTCTTGCAGGTCATCATCTGGCCACTAAGTGTGGCTTCAGCTCCATCTTCATTGGCAGAGAGACCAGCTGACACTGCCTTAAAATGCTGCTGAGCCGCCTCCAGTGCTTCTGCATCCTTCTGCCCTTCCTCCTGCACAGCTTTCAGCTGCTCCATAGCCTTGACTACCTCCACTTCCTTAGCTGACATCATCATCTTATCCTAGTTCAAAGACAGTTTAAATCATTTACATTTATGTAAAACCGCAATATTTTGAGGTATGAAATATAGTTTCCAATAGGAATGTTTCTCTTTAATTGATGTTATTATTTCTATTTCAGTTTATTTCATTTGAGTATTAAATATATTTGTACCTTTTTTTATTTACTCAAAGTTTTGGGGAGCTTTTAAAAATATCCATAGCACATAGATATTTATAAACTAATTTTTAGACAAATAGATGGAACCAAAACTCCTGAATCCTGTTATACCTCCTCCATGTTTTTGACCAGCTCCTCTCTCTTCTTGGTCTCATCTTTCAGATTTTGCTTCTTCATGTCCAGAGCGCTTTGGGCCTTTGTGTCCACTCTCTGTGCTTCAGACAAGGTCTCTTCCAGAGTCTTCAACACCCCCCCAACCTCCTAGAGAGACAGACCCAAAAATGAGACATGCTAATGGAATACAACAGGAGACAGAAATATTCAATCAATCAACCACACACTTTTCTAACAGGTATCAATTTGCATCATTAAAAATTCAAATATCTTTTCCCGTACAAAGATTTTAATACTTTTGCCAGTCCATTACCCACCATCCCACCGTCTATTACAGACCTTCAGTCTCCACAGGATAAGTACACGATTAAAAAACCTGGCCAGGTAAAAGAAACCCTACCTATTTAAATCAGAGGTCACACCACACCATTTAGCAGACTGCGGTCCAATTACGGACCTTAAATGTGTCCCAACAGGACCACAAATCATTTCTAATAAATTAGAGACAGTTTTTTCTCCACCACAATGGGAGGAAAACTATTAAACTATTACTAACCATTTGTTGATTCTCATGCAGCGCTGACAAAAGACTTCCGAGTTTAAGCTTAAAGTGGCCATTTCACTTAAATGATGTAAAAAAATTTTTTTATATATATATATATATATATATAAATAAATAAATCTCTCTAGACTCTAAAATACTCTAGACTCTAAAATAAAAAAAAATATATATATATTTATATATATAAATTCTAACACACTCTTACTGTTCAGTGTTGTTCTGATGGATTGATCAAGAGCAGAAGGATCTTTGACATTTAAAACAGAGAGATTCATGTCCATGAGATCCATGAGCACCTGGAAACACTTTTCTACAGGTGGAGCTTTTGGGTCTTTTGAAGAAAACAAACATGAACACACTGCACACTTTGTCCAAAAGCCATTTCTCATCATCTATGCAGTAACACTTTACAAAAAGGTGCTGGAATACATTTGTTACAATATTTATTCATCATTTATATTAATGTTAGTAATGTAAGTAGACACAATTTCATTACACCAAATAATGTTCTTTTTAGCAACATCATATAACGCCTTTAAAACACTGTATTATGGTGGTTACCTGCATGATCAGAAAGTGAGGGTTGTTGACATTCAAGCCAACTGAACAAAATAGATCCTGGACTCGCAGATTGTTTGCGTTCACACCGTTGATGAGGTACTTGTTTCGTCCACCTATGACCACCTGCACAACACAAACAATAATGTCACAATAATGAGTGTTATCAGGGAGAGTGTGGAGCAATGATCTCAAGCCAAATACCTGTCGTGTAATAGTAATCTCATCATGCGTCTCAAACCCAAGTGGACTCTGTTTCTTGTTGGAGTTGTCAAAAGTGATGGACACAGTTGCTTTGGTGATCCCAGCCAGGCCATTTTTGTACACCAGATCTTGGAGATTAGTGGCACGAACCTACAAGATTTGACAAGCCAAAACAAGCAGTATTACATTTTAGCTGTTAAACTCTTAACCTACTTAACCTTTATAATAGGATACCTCTGTATCCTATTCTGTTTTACTTAAGGTTGTTTTTTGCATTTTGTATGTTGTCGTTGTCATAAAAGTGATTCATACTTGTTTTTGTTTTTTTTAATTAAGCAAAAACAATTAAACAAACAAACAAATAAATAAATGCATAAACCACAGCTATTAAAAACTGCCATCACAAAGCTGCCAGATTTATTTATATGGCTACGTGTAGATGATATTTAATGTATTAAAACTGACCTGTGATAGGTTAGAAATCCCGAGCAGAAAGCAGATGGAGTCCAGTATATTCGACTTTCCACTGCCGTTCAGTCCAGTGATGGCGTTAAAAAACGGATCAAATCCGTTAATCTCCGTCCTTTCGGCGTAGGACTTGAAGCCCTCTAGTACAATAGACTTTATGTACATATCGATCAACCACCGTATGAGGAAAATACAATAAAAACGCTATACACTGCTATATTATATGCGACAACCTCAAAGAACTTCGGCGTTGCTTTCAGTTCAACCATCCAAACTTGAAATTTGGCGCCAGGAGCGCATCCGCTACGCCGTTATGACCGGATATAAGTTACGAGTTAAATTACAAACAAAGAAATTCACTCGCATCCTGCATGTATTTAGACAAAATGTTAGTTTATTTTGCAAGAATTCACGGTCATTACAAACAGAGCACTATTATTAGAAGTGAAAAAAATGTATTCTGTTGATTCAGGCTATTTTTTAGCCACCCCCAAAATATTAAAGCGTGTGTGACGTCAGCAGGGGGCTTTGGCTCAAGTGTCATTAGTGCGCATTTAACCTGTTACATAACATTAGCATATTTTTATTACACGACTCTATGGAATAATTGACTCTGGGCATTCTATTCTTGTGTAACGACCATTAAACTATATTTGATATATAGTTGAACTTGTTCTGTAATCACGAGGTCTGTCTTTTCACGAAATAAAAACCCATTTTTTAAATCCCAATTCAAATATTTTATTATCATTTATATATTTATTTGGTAAGTAGCTGTACATTTACAGATAAATACCAAGAATATTATGCATGCAAAGAATTAAAGCTGTCTTGCACACAGTTACAACTGTTTTGAAAATGTTCCATACATTTAATTTGTTTGGAATAGTTGATGGACGTTTTGCAATGGCACAGTTTTTATTCAACAACATGTAAAGCACACTGCAGGAATGAGAAAACAATTCATGTTTCACCAGATGGCAAGATTATTGAAACGGTGTATTCTGTAATATCCACAAGTTTGTCTCACAGTTTCACTTTTTGAAATGATTAAATACATAGCTTGCTTAACGAATCAGCTAAAACATGCAAAACCTGTCACATGTAGCATTTATTACACTTATAAAGTCACAGCATTACTCATCAGAAACACTCTTTTGTGTTGCGTTTGCACAAGCACAAATTGGATTTCACCCACAATGTGGCGTTATGTTACAGCTACTGTAGGTCTGTCTGAGTGCTCAAAGCATGACTTAAGTACACTCCCTAAGGGCATTGCAGATAACACTGAAATGAACTTTTTATTGTCAGCATCAAGGGTTTAGGTTTTTAGGGCCAGTTTAAAAGAAATCTCATTAAATAAGAAGATTAATCAAAATGTCTCTATGCCAGAGGCACAGGACACAAGGAAAGACACACCAGATTAAAGGCATAGAAACAGATCTGCGCAAGGACAACACAGTCACCACGATCTGAATACACTGCAGTGGGCTGAATGTACGGCCAGTCAAAGTTCTTAAGTTTCAGTGCCGTGTGGTGATACTTCCTGCTCAGGGACAGCAGACAGCGGGCCAGAGTGTATTTTGCAGCACAGCTCACTGCTCTGACCGACCGCACCGTGTCGAAATGCATCAAGAAACAGGGATCATCCTAACACAGCAGAGATATGCAAACTGAACATCTTCCAATGAAAAGTAAGAGATTCCACTTCCTAAGGCAATGCAACTCATCAGCACTATTAATATGAAGTCTACGTCAGATTTAGCCTTAAAATATGTTTTCAAGCATTTAAGTAGCATGTGTAATCATAAATGGGATGAGGATGAATGCCAAGCTCGACTCACAGTATCTGGATCTCTACCGTCCAGAATCAGCAGATCTTCCAGGGCCCAAATCTCTGTTTTTTCATAACTGTCCTCCAGCCCAGATTTCTGCAGCTTATTGGTCCGTGAATGTTTAACTCTCCGACACAGGACCACTGAGATTTGAGCTTCTTTATCCTTAGATACTAAACACACATTGGTTTTGTATTTTTATTACACCTCTTCATCAAACCATACAAAGCATATTTAGGACTTTTTTTTTTTTTTTTGAATTCTTCCTTCTTCAGAAATAATATCTGACCATGTCCCCAGATGATCCCACATTTTTTTTTTCTAATGGAAGATAACTCAGCACATCACCTCCAATAAACATGCATAAAATAGATAGAAGTCGATTTTTCTTACTAGAAACGCAGAGAAAATGTCGTCCCTGCTGTTGCTCCTCTATTTCTATAAACTCCTCCAGCTTCTGTTCCTCCGGTCTGAACAAGACTCTGTCCATCTCCTCCCTCAGAAGAGACGACATCTCAGGCAGAAAAAGAGAGAGAAAATTAATTTAAGTGTGAGAGAGAGCAAGAGCAGAGTGAGGGATAAAATGCTTTCTTGAGGTGGATCTGGTTTGCAGGGTTTATTGCCCTCCTCTCTCTCTTTCTTTCTCTCTCTCTATCTCTCTGTCGGTTGGTTGGGGTGAGCCTGAGTTGACAGATGAAACTGTACCTTCTGTGCATTTTCACAATTTCAAAAGAGGGTTTACCTTATAAATTCAGCAAAACTTTTTGGTTTTCAAAAGCTGTTTGAAATATGATTTTCAAAGTTTTTATGAGGATGTGCCAGGAATCATCATTAAAAGAATAGTTCACTTAAAATCAGGCCATTTAAGATGTAGATGAGTTTGTTTCTTCCAAACCGATTTGGATCACTTGCTCACCAATGCATCAATATCACAATAATCCACAAGTAATCCACAGTCCATCATTTAATGTCTTGTGACGTGAAAAGCTGAATGTTTGTAAGAAACAAATCCATCAAGATGTTTTTAACCTCAAACCATTACTAAAATAAAATAATGCTAAAATATCTAATATTACTTTCTCCCTTGAAAAAGTTGTCTCATGGAGGAGAGAAATATGCACAAATCGATCAGTGTTTACAAGGGAAAACAGTTTTTAATAAATATGTCAGAGGATTTTGATCTGAGAGGACAACAGGAGATTGACTTTTTTCATTGGAAGAATCATTATTATTTATGATGAATAATATTTTGGCCAGAAGCAGCGGTTTAAAGTAAAAACACACCTTAATGATGGATTTGTTTCTTGCAAACATGCAGCTTTTCATTTCACAATGCTTTAATTGATGGACTGGAGTGGTGTGGATTACTTGTGGATTATTGTGATGTTTTTATCAGCAGTTTGGACTCTCATTTTGACGGCACCCATTCACTGCAGAGCATCCATTGGTGAGCAAGTGATGCAATGCTACATTTCTCCAAATCTGTTCTGATGAAGAAACAAACTCATCTACATCTTGGATGGCCTGAGGGTGAGTACATTTTCAGCAAATTTTCATTTTTGGGTAATCTACTCCTTTATATGTAGTTTGTGAATGTATTGCCACAAATCTTTTTTTTTTTTTACATAAATTATGTTCAATATTGTTTAGTAATTATAACATCAGTTAGGGTATACAGCTAAATTGAAACAAAGTAATAGGAGATAATATATTTTGGTCTATCATATTATGGATTCAAAACCAAAATATAGCTGCAAGCAGCGATGACCGCCCAAGCCACCAGTGCAACCACCATCCCGGTGGCATCAGGAAAACAGTTCATAGTAGGGCACATGCATTTAGAGTAACCCTCTGGCTGTCTGGTTTTATAGGTTACAGCAATGAAAGGGTTACACTATTACATCAAGAGAGTGAAACACACACACACACACACACACACACACAGAAGAGAGAACAATATATAAAACTTTGGTAACATTTTACAATGAGGCTTCATTTGTTAACATTAACTATATTAGTTAACATGAACAATAATTATATTTAAAATGTTATTAATTTGAGTTCATATTAAGTTCAAAACTTACTAACACATTATTAATTAAAATGTAAAGTTGTATCTGCTAACATTAATTAATGTACTGTGAACATGAACATGAACCTTTTTATTAACTAACATTAAAAAAGATTAATAAATGCGGTAAAAATATACTGTTCATTCTTAGTTCATGTTAGTTAATGTATTAACTAATGTTAACAAATGAGACCTTATTGGAAAGCATTACCAAAACTTTTAATGACCTATAAGCATTTTTAAAATGATCTTATTGATATATAAGCATTTGTGAAATAATTATATAAAATTATATCACCAGTACAGTACATATTGACTTATTCTATGTGTTTGTTTGTCATTCTAACTAATGGAAACTGTGTAGTACAGGTTCAGGCTTAAAAGATTTCTTATCCTATGAGATGAACATGAAAATTTGTATTAACTAAAATTAACAAATATTAATAAATGCTGTAAAAATATATTGTTCATTGTTAGCTGTAGTACAGGTTCAGGCTTAAAAGATTTCTTATCCTATGAGATGAACATGAAAATTTGTATTAACTAAAATGAACAAATATTAATAAATGCTGTAAAAATATATTGTTCATTGTTAGAACGCATTAACTAATGTTAATGATCCATAAGCATTTAAAAATATATATTTTAATGATCTATAAGCGTTTGTAAAATAATTATATAAACTATATTGGCAGTACAGTACATATCAACTGATACTATGTATTTATTTGTCATTCTAAGGGATTGAGACTGGACTCTGTGCACAAGCGTAGCAACGAACTTCTGCTGTCGCCAGAAGTCGTGATATCAGTTTCCGGTTTACTTTCGCGTCACCCAAAATGTCAGTATTTACTAGATGTCTTCGAGATCTGCCTAAACTAGCAAGCATCAGCGATGCCCATCGTATCGTTGATGCCATGGTCCCCCGCTTTAACACGCAAGCGGAACAGGGGATTCAAATACATATTGAGTTATCTGCACATCACAACTAGTTTAAATGTGTTATGCAGGCAGCTAGCAGCTAAGCTAGTTAGCGAGGTGTTCATTTTAGAAGCTTTTCTTAAAGGGGTCATATGATGCGATTTCAAGTTTTCCTTTCTCTTTGAAATGTTACAAGCTGTTCGTGAATAAATAAGATCCTTAAAGTTGCAAAGACTAAAGACTCAAAATATCTCAAAAGAGATATTCTTTATAAAAGTTAAGACTCGTCCACGCCCTCCTAAAATGCCTCGTTTAAACACGCCCCCACATGTCTACGTCACTGTGTGGGAAGATTTGCATAACACCGCCCAAATGTTCACTCAAAGAAAGGCGGCGTAACTTTATTGTTGCCACCGCCGCCGCCATGTTGTGAAGACGCTGTGTGTTTCGTTGTTTTTTACTTTTTGTAAAATTAGTTTTTGTTTGCTTTTTTCACTGTGCGCATTACAAATATGATACAGTACAAGCCTGAAAATGTATATTACATATTCTTACATATTCTTTCCTCTTCTTTTCATCTCTGTTCGTTATTGAATTTTCTCTCCCCTTATTCTTAACCTACATGTGAATGCTTTTAGTGTTTTATAACCTGATCACACACACACACACACACACACACACTAACAAACTCACTCCTGGCTTAGATGAGCCGTGTCTGACTGATTGTAGTAAAATGGCCCTGGGGGAAAATACATCATTAGTTATGAAAACACATTTCCCTCTTAAATCTCCATCATAAGAGGTGCAGTTAGAACCCATTATAATTATAATCTCTACAGGGATAGCACACATATTGACTGTGGCCCCATCAACCTACAAAGATTCAATATCCAGCGGATCTACAGATGCATAATTTATAGTCACAAAACACGTACATACAAACAAGTGTTCTGATTGCATCTGATAAAGACTTTTTGGTGACTATAGAGGCCTTCTTGATATCCATCTGTGTTTTCAGAAGGCTGACAGATAAATCATGGACAAATTTCGGCTGTCTGAGCCAATACACTCAGGAACAATTTACCAAAAAGTCCAAATAGAGGAAATTATCTCTGCTTTTGGTCTTCAGAGTAGCTTTTAGTTGGTCTTTGAGGCTTTACTTGTGGCTGCTGTTACAGTCAATTCTAAAGGATTGTCATGGGGTAGAAAAATAATTTTTTTCCTTCCATGTGCATTTCCTTAGGTAATGGAGTAGTAATGGCTTGAAGGGATTCACCCAAAATTGATACTCACCTTAACACCATTCTATGTATGATTTCTGTGGAACGCAAAAGAAGACATTTTGAGGAATGTTGGTAACCAAATAGTTTTGATTACCACTGATGTCTGTTAGATAAAAAGCTCAGTTAAATGGCTCTTTAAATCCTGTCTATAGTGCATTTATACCCATATTATAGTGTCTCAGAACACCAAAGCACAGATAAACCTCCTTTCCAGTACTTCATCTTCACTATATTTTGTGGAGCTCAAGACTACATCTATGTAAATATTGCATTCAACTGGAGTAAACAGAAGTGGCAGGGTGGACAGAACTATGGAGACTTATCCACATACAGTGATGTTCATTTTTTATTTATTTTTTTAATGCCAAAGGAGTCTGAATCTGGGGAAAACATTAGGATGCTCTGAGGTACTCCACGATACACTCTATTGATTTGGCAATGTCCAATAAACTGCGCTGGGAATGGGTCCAATGATTTCCAAATGTACTGTAAGTCATAGTCAATGGACTAAAACAAAATGAGGTTCCTTCAGAAAACTAAAGCATTTACAGTCCACTATGCATATCATAGCTATAACTTCATAACAACAAACAGTATTTTGTTTCAATAAACATAAGAAAACATGTGAAAACATTAGCATACAAACCTTAAATTCTTCTTCTTCTTCTTCTTTCCTTTCGTTATAATCCTATATGGTCAATTAAGTCAATTTCCGCCATGGAATAAAAAAAAAGAAATAAGAAAATAAGAAAAATTAGACTTTTTATCTCACATTTCTGACTTTTCTTCTCAGAATTGCGAATTAACATCTCACAGTTCTGACTTCTGAGTTAACATTTTGCAATTCTGAGAAAAAAGTCACAATTCCGAGTTTATATCTTTCAATTCTTAGATTTTCTGAAAATTGCAAGTTTATATCTATCAATTCTGACTTTACTGTATATCTCACAGTTATTGCCTTGTCTGTATTGTCTGAATTGTGAGTTAAAAAAGAACATAATTACAGTTTTCTGTGGTGGTGGAAATGGGGTTTGCATAATAATATGTAACTGAGGTGTAGTGCCCTCATTATTCCACTTCAAAACAATAATTGCCTGGGAATTTCCTAGACACTCCAAATGCACATTCTAAAAAAAATTCACCAATAATTTCCAACCATTTTACCAGTAAATATCATCAAACCATATTCTGGCATTAGGTCAAGAATAGACATGAAATTTAATATATTGTAAATTGTATGTAATTTCCATAAAAATATGGAAAATATAATTTTTTTAAAAGCAGCAACATCCTACAAAAAGCAACAGGTTGCAAAAAGGATCGTAAAGAGATTGTAGTTACGATTTAGTTCCTTTCAAAATCTCTAGAGTCTTTTTGATCACTGAAAAACACTGCTCGCACATTTACAGGGATTCATAAAACAAGCCACAGTTTTGATTTTATGTTCATAATGTCTGTGTGTGGAATTCACTCACACACAGATTTACTCTGTCTGTCTTTCTCTGGAAAAGATGTGATCAATAATTTCCAATGAGCAGAAGTCAATGACTGACACAAAGGGACTACGTTTATGTCCAGGGATCAGTTCTATTAGATTTTGACATGCTTATGTGAGTGTGAGTGTGAGTGTGAGTGCTAATGGTTGAGTGCTGTGGGATAGATATCCTGTCTCGCCCACACACATATACTGAGGTTTCCATCCGCTTTTCCCCACAAAAATGCATCTAAACGTCAAGTAACATGCAATGTTTACCAATTTACCAACCGTAGTTTCCGTTAACCCTTGCCCATAATACCACTTCTTTTCACTTTTGGTAATTTTCTATATTTTTATGACAGTGGTAGTTAATACCAACTTACTAACTTCATTGTAGTAAGAAAAACTAGTTTGGGACTACTATTTAATAGCCTTCCCTTACTGTTTATTGATCAGTGTGATACAATTTATGTGCCTAATTAAGTAAAGTGGGAAAATATAACTGCACAAATAATTTTATAATTTATTTATTTGTAGTAATACATGATTTGTAACTGACCAAGCAATCATTATTTAATTGAATTATTTTTATCTAATTTGAATTTGATTATTTATTATATTTGATACAAGTATCGTGTATACATAGGTAAGAGTGGGTGAGCCTCATGCCTGTAAAAAAAAAACTGCCTGTCGGTCTTCATTTCAGGCTGCAAATCAACAAAATTTGATTATTTTAAAGTGATAGTTCACCCAAAAATTTAAATTCTGTCATTAATTACTCACCCTCATGTCGTTCCAAACCCGTAAGACCTTCGTTCATCTTCGGAACACAAATTAAGATATTTTTGATGAAATCGGAGAGCACTCTGACCCTCCATAGACAGCAACGCAACTGATGGTGCGCGCATGAATGTAATCTGCTTGATCAGTGTTGTTTAGCTTAGGGGAAAGCCTGCATATGCATTGTGATACTCTCTAAAATGGCGGAAGACAGTAACTCTGGGGAGAAGAACTGTTGAATAAAGTCATTATTTTTGTTTTCTTTGTTCATGTAACCCCTCTCTCCCGGGTCCTCACCGCCACACGGACGCACTAACGAGGAGGCTAAAGACTGCAGCCACTAATGTCAGTCGCTAGTGCGTCTCTTGAGATCAGGGGAGTGAGGTTTACCTGCACAGCACCTACAGCTGGCCTCCGTTACACTCACCCCCCTAAACCTCACTCCCATCCGGGTCACGGCACCAATGTAACCCCTCTCTCCCGGGTCCTCACCGTCACACCTCGCTCTCGCTCCGAGTGGGTCTCGAACCCTGGTCTCCGGCATGGGAGGCGGACGCACTAATAAGGAGGCTAAAGACTGCAGTCACTAGCGTTATATTCACAAAAATTATTCTTGTAGCATCACAAAATGGAAGTTGCCCCACTGATGTCACATGGACTGTTTTACCGATGTCCTTACTACGTTTCTGGACCTGGGAACATTACAGTTGCATTGCTGTATGGAGGGTCAGAGTGCTCTCCGATTTCACCAAACATATCTTAAAATTTGGGTTCCGAAGATGAACGAAGGTCTTACGGGTTTGGAACGACATGAGGGTGAGTAATTAATGACAGAAATTTCATTTTGGGGTGAACTAACCCTTTAAAGGGGGTGATTCTTTTCTATACCCACTGTATTACCAGTACAATGGTGCACTCTGTTGGTTGAAACGTGTAGTTCACATATGGGCTTATCATGGTTTGCTGCCTCAGGGCCTGGACAGCTTGGTATCATCTACAGAAATATGAACTCCAACGATTATCAGAACATTCTGCAGCCAAATGTAAGGGTCATCTGTTCACCAACTGAAGCTCAACAGAAGCTGGGTGATGTGACAGGACAACGACCCAACACAGTGCAAGAAACCAACAACAGAATAGCAGATTAACTGAACCTCAGGTTTGACCATTGTTTTTTGTAAAGTAAAGTTTTTTGGTGTTGACTTTATAAAGTATCCAGTTGTCATATTTAGGTAAAAGTAAAAATACCTTTATTGATATTGACTCAAGTTGGTGAGTGTGTGGTAGGATATGTAAATATGAAAATTAGCAAACCTTAGAGGTATTATTATTCACGAAAATTTTTTTGAAAAACTGTCATCATTTACTCATCCTCATGTCGTTACAAATCTGTACGAATTTCTGCAAAATAATTAATCTTAAATTTAATCTTGGTCAATGTTAATTTATAAATGTACTTTTGTTCATTGTTCTTAGTGATGCTACATCATTTTATTTTATGTATTGAATTATTCATTTTTAGATTTAAAATTAATTTACCATACCAAGAAATGAATTATTATCTTACAATGATGCCTGTTGATACGGTCATAAACTTTTAGTTCAGCAATACTGAATAATGATGTTGAAATTTCATACTATTATTGTTATTAATGTAAAATGCGATGTTTACCTGAGGAAGTAGATGTATATCATTATAGAAACGTAGTAGCCTAATACCCAGATAAACTTTTTATGAGGATCAAAGACAAAAATCAGTTCCTGTCCAATATTTATGATCATTTACTTCATGATAATGTCTCTGGAGCTATAGATTAACAACAACAGAGAAATATCTAGAGTACTAATATAAATATAAGCTGCAACTAAACAAAGAAAAGAGATTGTTTAATACCCCTCAAAAATAAAAATACTGTGGCTGTAAATACTGTGATGGATCAGATGGTAATACCATGGTGCATATAGGATGATACTGGAATTCATGATAATATCATGACATTTACCATGATATTTACTGTGTTTTAATTTCCAAAACCCCATGGTAATACCATGCTACTTTTTGGTACTTTGTTGTATGTGACATGTATAATGTAAAAGAGTGCACGTGAGCTGAGTCTATTATTGGAAACACAGTTATTAAACACTTTGGTTACGGTCCAAAACCCCATGGTAATACCATGCTACTTTTTGGTACTTTGTTGTATGTGACATGTATAATGTATAGTGTAAAGAGTGCACGTGAGCTGAGTCTATTATTGGAAACACAGTTATTAAACACTTTGGTTACGATCTAAGGCGCCCCATGCTGGCCAGCCAACAACCTTGCAGGAGTTACCCTAGTAAATTCCAGCTTAAAGAGGTTCCCCTGTGAACCCAACGCTAAACCCCCCAGTACTAATCTAAACTAAAGCCCCTACAACCCCAGTATGTGCACGTGAAGCCATAAACCCATGTAACCAGCACGCATGAAGAGATGTTTGTAGCCTACAAACATCTGTAGCCTATCTCCACCTTGCAGTTTTTCATTTAACTACCCTGATTCAGTCGCATAACACGAACGCGTTACATGTATAGAAGTAAAAGTATCAATTTTTAAATGTATTGAATTAAAAGTAAACAAGTAAACAAAAATATTTATTAGGCATACTCTGCTGTGATGGCTGTTTAGCACGTTTAGAGTGTGTCATTGATAAAAAGGGAACATTTTAAATGTGAAGTTTATTGACTCGTGCAATGAGTTTTTTATTCTTATATATCAGACAGTAATAATTCCTTATTACATATTGTACATTTATCAGTAGCTCTGAAATAATAGGTTGGTTAAATATATAACTTTTAAAAATTTCTAACATTTAAAAGACATACACTATATCACATTTCAGTCTGGAAGCCCTGCAGTTGTCCATAACCTGTGTCAATCGAAAAACATTTAGCTGTCCTCCAAAAAAAAAACATCATATAAAAAAAAACTAAAAACATCATATTCAAGTGATTTTCTTTTTACATATTTGCCACATAATAACTGAGCTTTTACCAGTCTAAATCACCTCATATCACCCCATAAATAACCTCAGATTCAGAAGATGTCAGGTCACATGAATGATCTGTTGGCTCATCTGCACAGACTCCTTTCTGACCCTACATTCAGCTCATCTTTGTTCCTTAGTAGAGAAAATCGTCTCCGGTGGCTGTGGGTTCCTCTGGTTTCTTAGTCTGTATTTTAGGCAGATGAACTTTACTGGAGGCTACTACAAGAATGTTAGCTCCGTGTGTTACAGTGCTGGCAACGCACAACCAGAAGGAGAAACCAAGATTCTCCTCAAGGATCACGAGGGTAAAAAGGCTCTCGCTGTAGTTAGCCACATGTTCTGTGAGCCGATGGCACTGGATTGCAGCAAGGAAACACGCAAAACCCATTGCACTGAACAGAGCTGAGAGAAGAGATTAAAACAGTGGATACAGTATATAATTAGAAATCGAAAGAAGTAATGAATCACAAGTTGTTATTGTTGATATTGTTGATTTAGGGTTGATTGTCCAGAGGTGTGGACAGAACATATCTTAGATTATATGTTATGCTGATTTACCTGCAATGAAATTCCAGATGTAGAGGCCAAAAGGTCCTTTGATAGATTGGTAAGGAACTTTTCTGGCATTATATATACAGAAAGCTAAACTGACAACTGCAAAGCCAATAGCAATGAAAAGGAAGAAGATCATGATCATGTGAAGACCACTGTTGATTTTTTTGATGAGCTTTGGGAAAACTGCAGAATTTGTGAGAAAGAGAGAGACAGACAGAGATCTGGTCACTCAAAATCTGATTTATACCTGATAAGGCATGAGCTATATAGATACTTAAAATGTATAGATATCTAAATTAGACCATGTATACCATATACATACCATGTTTGGGGTTGGTAAGATTTGTAATGTTTTTGAAAGAAATCTCTTATGCTCCCCAAGGCTGCATTTATTTGATCATAATATTGTGGAATATTATTACAATTTAAAAGCTGTTTTCTATTTGAATATATTTTAAAATATAATTGATTTCTGATCAAAGCTGTATTTTCAGCATCATTACTCCAGTCTTCAGTGTCACATGATCCTTCAGAAATCATTCTAATATGCTGATTTGCTGCTCAAGGAACATTTCTGATTATCAATGTTGAAAACAGTTGCGTTGCTTAATATTTTTGTGAAAACCGTGATACATGTTTTTTCAAGATTCTTTGATGAATATAAAGGTAAAAAGAACAGCTTCTATTTAAAATCTTTCTTAACATTGTACTGTCATTTTTTTAAACAATGTAATGCATTCTTGTATTATAAAGTTAATACCTACCGTGTAATAAAAGTATTTCTTTCTTTCTTTCAAAAATAAAAAATAAAAATCTTACTGACCCCAAACATTTAAACACTAGTGTGTATATAGAATACAGTATGAATGTCAGAGAGTCAATAAACATACATAAATAAATAAATACAAGTGCTTCATAAAGAAAAGTTAAATAAATGTATAAAACAATAACATCAAAACACAACAACCGAGAAAAAAAAAAAAATCAAGGACCTCTTCTAACAACTATAAACAAGAATGTTTCAGTATAATATACTTACGGAGCTTGAATGTTTAATCAGAAATGAATCTGCACGTTATTGCTCTTACTGTATATTTTGGAGCGGCGGATCCCGAGCCCGCATCTCCGTGTTTTCCCGCCCTGAAAGAGGCCGTAGTAAATGTGTCCCGTGAACTGCTCGAGCTCTGGACTAGACGCGTTCACCAGATCCACTCCTGTCTGACACAGTGTGGTTCCGGTGATCCAGCGCTCGGTGGACAGTGCCACAACCAGAAGCACGACAGAACCGATGCTGAGTATAGAAGCGAAGGAGAACACGATCTGTTTCCAGAGAGTTGGCATTTCACTACTCACCCCATTCCTCCTATAAAAAGCAAGACGCGAAGTAACACGACTCCGAGAGGCGTCCGCCTCTCTCCGCTACTGCGCGAGCCAACTCTGCTGTAACGAGCGATGAAGTTCAAAACTTCATCACATATAGCCTACCGGTTTGCAGTTTGTCTGTGGTGAGTGCACAAATATAAGCCAAAACACCATAGTACTAAACTGAGGGAACGCGAGACAGGGACCGATAGGGAAAGAGCCGGAAACTAGATATAAAGCGGTCAGCTGGATCTCCTTCACTACCAAACGAAACCTTATACAGTTTACTTGCCTCCGCTTCGTTTGGTTGCCAGAGGTGTCCGCGGGCAAACACACACACACACACACACACACACACACAC
>NW_015635021.1:44931-46223 GCF_001515625.1 Sinocyclocheilus rhinocerous
AAAAAAGTCCCCACAAGGAGAGAGAGAGCTAATTGTCAAGTGTTGTATTTACACACGTAAATCAACATGCTGTAATCAGGGTTTTTATTGGATGTTCTTTGCTAAAACAATTAATCAAATATCGCCGGCTCCTTTACATAAAATCTTATAGGTCATAAAAACTGGTGGTTTAAAACATTAAATGTCACTTCAGCCGAGACTCTACTGGGTCAATGAGCATTAAAATAAATAAAGAAAGGGGGTAGGGCTTGATAGGAACGATTTAAGTCACTGCAATTGGACAGAAGTAAATGGGCTAATGACTTGGAAATATCAACCTGCATCCATATCTGTTTTATTTGGTGCAGAACTGGGGGTTCCATAAAAGAACCACGGCGTTATTTTGCAAGTTGGATCAGCCTGAAACAGACTTCAGAACCATTGACAGCAGCCTGCTTTCTTTCAGAACCATGGACAGCTCAACCCGTTCAAGAATTCTATAGTTGCACAGTGCTCAGCCACTAGAGGGAGTTATCTTACTCCGTTTCGGCTGACAGGAAAGCACAGCAAAAAGGCTGACAGGACAGGAAAGTTATAGCCTAACAACATCTTATCAGACCGCAGTTTACTGTTGTTCTACTGAAGCTCATTTGGCACCTGTACCTTGTCAGCGCTCGTTTGACTTGCGCTTGGCGCTGAGGCAAAGTTGAAGTGCGAGTCTGAAAAGACCCGTTTGTTGTGGTCGTGAAGAGACACGGCGGTGCCGCGTCTTAAAAAAACGCATTTCTTGTCAAGAAAAAAAGAGACACAAATTGCAGTTGTGAGTGGGGTGGCTAAAGGGGTGGTAAAGCTTAGGTCAGTGGTGGCCAATGCCACCCCTGGCCACCCCCGAGCTCCGCCCCTGCATCCGGTGTAAAACCTGTGCCAAATGAAGTGACTGTGCGGATAATTCCACTGTGGCGACCCCTAACAGGAGCAGCTGAAGGAGGGAGAGAGTGTTCTGGCCCTCAAATTTGATTGGCCAGGTGGTATTTAAAGATCGTTGATATTAGACTAAAAAATGTAAAAGATTGGATGACCAATAATTTTCTCCTATTAAATTCGGATAAGACAGAGATATTACTTATTGGACCAAAAGACAGTACACAGAATCTCTTGGATTACAATTTGCAACTAGATGCATGTACTGTTACTTCCTCTACAGTCAAAAATCTGGGTGTTATATTAGATAGCAACTTGTCTTTTGAAAATCATATTTCCCATGTTACAAAAACAGCATTCTTCCATCATAGAAACATTGCCAAGTTACGAAA
>NW_015635021.1:49358-59012 GCF_001515625.1 Sinocyclocheilus rhinocerous
TGCTTGGTTGGAACAGCAGCTACGTTAATTATGTCTCTATTTGTTTCTCTGTTTTTGCCACGGGATTGACATCCCCACAAGCTTCAGTCTGGATCCAGAACACCTGAGAAGAGATGATGCCAACCCCTCAGAGGACCTCAGATGATGCCAACCCTGAAACAACATACAGAACTTCCAAATTTTGCTATAAGTTTGATTGCATCATTTAATAATTGCTGTTAATAGTGTTCATCGTCTGTTTGATTACGTCTTTAATTGATTATGTCTTTAATTGATTTTTCTGTACAGTTCTGCCATATGTACATTAACTGACAATCACCACTGATAAGCTACCACTAAATATTGTAGAAACTTAATTTGCTGTAAAGTTGCTTTGCAACGATTTGTATCGTGAAAAGCGTTATACAAAAGTAAACTTGAAAATAAGCTTGAAACTGTGATGTTAGACTGTTTGCAATACTCCGCTTGTCTGCACTAACATCACATCACTATAACGTCCAAATAATCATAAATATGACAAATAAAGTCACAAATTAGCAATTTTGAGAAATCAACACAATAATGCATCATTAAAAATACAATATAGGGTAAAATGGGGGAAGATGACAAAGCATAATCACAGTAAAAGAGTTACATTTATTATATGACTTATATACAGGCATATGAATATTTACATATTTAATTGCCCATATTTTAAATGTAGATATGTCACAATAGCATCACTATAAATTCAAATTGAATGATTTCACTTAATTACCCTAAAGGTTTTAATGAAAATCTATCTTACCAAAATGGTCTAATTTTATATTTTCACTTCAAAATAAAAACTATAATTTTTACTACACAAATCTGAAAACATTAATGTGTCCACAAAACCTTCATTAACAAATAGATATTCGGCATAATACAAAGTCCAAATTTTCGACAGACACAAAAGTAGACCAATTAACCTCATTTAACTTCAGTTTAATTAAAGTCAGTTAACTGTTTTGACAGACAAAATCTTGCAAATGTTGTTCAGATGAAATGACAAAAACGTTTGGGGGTGGGGCCATCTTGTATTATAGTAGTGTAGCATGCATACTCATCTTCCCACTAAATATTATGTGACTATTGCTTTCACTCTTTCTAATCTTCATGCAGTTTTGTCTGCTCATCCCCCTTTTATCTCTTATATGATTTCAAATACTCACATAAACAAACACAAAATAAAACAGGGTGTCAGGATAATCAGTCTCTCAAATATTAAGGATTTTAACATTTAGCTGAGGTTATGGTATTACTAGCATTTCTATTCAATATGACGGATGCTGTGAGAAAGAAAGGTTACAAGGATCTCTTCATATCAAAACATGTCTTCAAACTGCTTGTGAAGAACACCAATTGACTGCATAAACAAAATGTTAGCTTTAGTGGCAGGCACATATACAATGCATGTTCCTTGTGGTCAAAGAGTCTTGTCATATTGATTGAAGAATGGAGGAAGAATATTGACCAGCTAAACTGCAGCGATGCTCATTGAGGCAACTGTGAATATCAAATGACTACTGTTGTGGTTTTGGACAGGCTTATAGACTTAATGCATTCTGGAATGTTTTAAATGTTTATAATGCAGTTATGACTGGACATGAGTTATGACAGCTGCCTTTATTAATGTAAGCTAAAAACTTTTTCCAATGTAATCTTGATCACTCTTTTTGCTAATATATAACTCTCCACCTAGCCCATATTTTTATTTTAAAAGAGAGTATTTATAATTTTCTGCTCAGTCTAACTTCATTAACTTCAATCTAACACGCTGCTTTCTGTTTTACTAAATCCACTCTTTCTCTTCAAGTTCTCAGCCTCACAGTTTCTTCCTTCTCCTTCTGTTTTTGCTTTCTTCCCAAAACCAATAAGCTTAATGAGATTTAAAGTGCTCTGTAACCCAGTTAATCAGATTCATCGTTTTGATTATACACTTAGTTTAGCATCTTAACATTTCTTAATCTCTTTGTTTTTCTGAAAAACAGTCAGACGTAGTGCATAATTTTCAGACTGACTCTGTAGCTTGTCCACATTAGAATTCTCACAAACAAGTTAAACATGCATTTCCTGTCATGTCTGACTATAGCATGAAATTGCCCCCGAAAGATACCATCAGAATTTGCTGTCTACGGTTATTTATTTATTAAATAAGCAAACTTATGCATTACAAAACATTAAGATGTTCAACTGATTAACAGATTGTGAAAATGGTGTTCTGGAAGATGATATGAATATGTGTACACTACAGTGTACATTAGGGATGGGCAATGCTGGTCCTGGAGGGTCATCACACTGTCACACACTACGCTATAGACTAATGGAGTGATCTTTTGCCTCACTGTAGTCTGTGTGGACAAAACAAAGCAAAAGTCCACTGTACGCTGTGAGCAAAATGAGAAGCTAAGCATGGTGGGGTGTATCAGACCAAAAATAAGTAATTAAAGACATTTTAAGATGATTTTTTTTAAATGGCTGAAAAATCATTAATACAACCACAAGTAATATGATTTAATAGGTTATCAATTTTCGGTCCATTTGCCGTGGGGCCCCCTCAAGCACCAATTGCACCCCCCTAAGGACGGCCCTGCCTACCATAGGCTCAAGAGTGGAAGAAGAGAAAGAAGAGAAAGAAAAATAATGCTAATGGATACAATAGGTGCATATGCACCTTTGGTGCTTGGCACAAAACAAAATCCAGCAGAACAGCTCCAAAATGAAACTTTTTTACATGCTTATTTCAGTCATATGGGTTTAGAATGACATGAGGGTGAATAAATTATATCACAGCATTTCAATTTTTGACTGACCTATCCCTTCATGACAGGCTCATGTCAGTTTAGGGTATGCACTAATACAATATTAAAATGGACAAAGATAAAATGGTCCACAAAAGAAAAGTACTCTCAATGTGTAGGCATACAAGAACACTTAAAAACCACCACAAAACCCACGCCACCACACACCGATTGTACTATTGTGGATTGAAGACCCTAATGGTCACTTGGTTGAGTAGATGAGGTTGTCTGCATGGTCAGCAAAAATCCAGTGGACAAACTTCATTAGGTTGGCATCTTAGTCCATTAGACTACTTTCGGTTTCTGTCTGCGTTGTTCTAAAAGGCTTTTTTAATACTGATAAATCTTATTTTAGAATGTTGCGCAGTTATCAACCAACCAACCAACCAATCTATCTATCTATCTATCTATCTATCTATCTATCTATCTATCTATCTATCTATCTATCTGTCTATCTGTCCTGTGAAAACAAGAATAGAATATTAAAGGACACTGTTTCTCTTTAAAATGACAAAGTGATCATATGTCCATATAAAAGAAGGAATGAGTCACTTCTGAAAAGAAAGACCAGTGAGTCAGCATCTCTATCTCTCTCACAAACAGCCTGCAGATGATGAGTAAGGACCTATCAGTATCAAAAACCTGCTCTGATTTATGAATAATTGATCAAACACAAGGTAGCTACACTGACACAACATAGATGCCCCCTGCATAACAAACACATGCCTACAGGTGTCACATGGACATTTCTCACAATAAAATGAAAAAGCAAAACTACTTGAAGGTTTGAAAGGCCAAGATATCCACCTGGTTGCCACAATTGTGTTAGAAGAGAAACACTGTATTGGGTGTCTGTTTATGGTGGGTCATGCACACATGCGCACACAGATACTCCTAAGATGATTCTGATGCAGCAGACAGCACGTCATCATTGAAGAGCTGCAACATTTTAAACTCTATTGATTAACGTGTGCATGAGAGGGCAGGCAGAGCAATAAGTTTTAAATTCATGTCAGTAGTCCTTGGCAACGTAGAAATGACTGAACTGCTGAATTGCTGCAAGAGACGTGACACTGTACAAAATCCACCACTTAAGATAATTAATATTGCAATTCGTCCTCTTAACAAGGGCAGTTCTAATCCAAACAATGTTTGGATTTCTCGTAAGCACACGTCAGCTGGACTGGGTGATGTCCAGCACCTGTATACCTAAAACCTTTGGTCAAAACAATCTTGATATTGGCAGTTGGGAAACAGAGGCAGAGTGAGACAAAGTACGGCAAGCCAACTTAACATTATCTTTTTTTTTTTTTTACCTTTGAGTTCTATGAATTCTGTAGATCAGATATCACTTATTCACTAATGAAAAGTATGTATTACTTAATTGTTACTGCCACCTATTCCATGTTTACTAAGTATTAATTAGTTATTATTGTTTATTATTTAGTTAATAGTAACTAACTAAGAACGGGAGACTACATCAAATATAATATTTGCATTCCTATTTGCTCATATAGCACAAGAAAAACTCCCGATAGTGTTTTCACGACTTACAAAAAGATGAAAAATAGAGCGAGACTGACAACAGCAGTCAGAAGAGAGAAAAATGCCAAATTACCGTCACTCCCATGGCTGTATTAGGTTAAGTAGTTTTTGTAATTTGATGCAAAGGTATATATATATTTATATATATATATTACAATGTATGGTATTGTAAATGTACATATTTTTTTAAATGAAAATATTTAAAACCTTGCAGGATTTATGATACTGATGACCATTGAAACATGTCTGTGAAAAGGGACCATTGTTACTAGAAACATTTTAAACCTATCCCGTTTAAGATTTATCTGAACTATGCAGTATAGCAATTTTGATGAGTCGTTAGAGATGACAAATAAAAGGTGATTACAGTTGATATAAGAAGTGATATAAGAATACAGTTATAAGAAGTACTAGTACAGGGGTGTCAAACTCAATTCCTGGAGGGCCGGAGCCCTGCAGAACTAGTAAGAATGATATATGGATAATACAGACTAGTTAAACTGAAACTGCACTAGTACCTAATAGATAGTTAAGAATAAAACTGGAATAGGTAACAACAAAAATTTAAATACGTATAAGTAAAGATGGACTGTTCCTGCTAGTCCCCCTTGTCAGCAGTGAAGATTATTAGTGAAATTGAAAAAATGAATAGCTGAATAGTTATTGGTGAAATTAAAAAAAGAAACGAACTCCTATTGGATTACTTACAAGTAATTAAAAATAAATAGCTACTAGCAATAAAAATAGACACGGGCAGTTTTAAGGCATATAAGTATTAAAATGGCTTGCCATAGAGAGAGAGAGAGAGAGAGATGGAGAGAGAGAGAGAGAGAGAGAGAGAGAGGCACTTGAAGACAGTCAGTTGTGGATCAGTAATAAGGACACACAGACGGAATGGGTCGCGTTTGGTTTCTACGCACAGTTCTACTTTTATTCGCCTTACCTGGAGGTAAGAACATACAACATTCCAATTGTTCTGATAAAATAAAAATTGTACTTTATTATTTTCTTCCAAATATGATGTATTCTTTCCCAATTATGTTGGTTACGCAATCCATATGTGTAGGCTACTGTTAATTATGAGCAGATGATTAGGCTAAAATCCCGAGAATTATCCAATTGTTTTGACGACAGATGCAGATGATGACCGTTAAGAATTACAGGACGTTTTTGTCCATCTGTACTCTCTATAGTGTGCCTATTCCATAGTTGTGCGCTGTCAATTACATAATTGATTTATTTTATCTATCTATACACTTACTGAGCCTTATAGCTTGATTCATTCGAGTTATTATGGGTAGTTAACTCACACACCGCGCTGTCATGTGTTGTGCACAATGTCAATAATTAATTAGCGTGAAATTAGAGTCGCTTCAAATAAATCCAGAGCTGAACCTAATAAAAGTCAACACAATGACCACAACCACTACTGAAATACATTAATAACAGTTGCAGGCAGTGCCACTAACTGTTATTAACTTAACTAACTAGTCGGTTTGCTGTTACCTGGTCGAGATTATCTGATTGTACAGTAGCTGCAAGCAACAGATGCCATACGAAAAGAAGGAGGTTCACATTTTTATAGGTGAGATCGCGAGCTGTTTCAATGTTTGTGCTGTTTCAGGTTTACTAGTTCAGAATAATTATGCGATCAACCTCGTTTTAATCATTTTAATTCAAAATAATAAACATGGGAAACAGGAAATATTTTCAAAACTAAAAAACATAATTGTGTGTGTCGCTCACAGTTTTTTTATATGCCTTCTACGCTCACTCCAATATTATGTGTGATTATGATTTCAGCATATTCTCTAACTTCTGACTGATAGCGTTACAACTCAACCCCCTATTTCAGTGGCCTCATTTTTCTCAGGTTGAAGCGTGACAACCCAACAAACCCTGAATTGTCATTAGGACACTTTGTAAAACACAGTTAAGGAAATGTGTTTTATTACTCAGAGGAACACATCCCTGAAACAATTAGACCGTAAATCCTTAAAATGCCGTGAATGTTTCGAGAGCTGCTTTGATCAATTCTGCGCTTTTCATTCTGCTGGTGTTGCAGTCGCGCCTGTACAGTATGTGTGTGTGGAACTGTCGGCTATCCTGAAAAATTGCCTGCCTTAGTCACTAATGCACCCCGTACAAACCCTATTTAATACTTGCTTCGTAACGTTTGATTCATCTGGACCATAGATCATGGTGAAGTAACGGATTAGTCATGGTGCGGTTAATGGGAGAAGGTAGCGTTTTTGTTGTTTAAAATATAAACACATCATAATGTGTAAGAATAAAGTAAATGAATACTTATATTCAGCAAGAACACACTGTTTAAAAGTGACAGTAAATACGTTAGTAATATTACAAAAGATTTCTATTTCAAATAAATGCTATATTTCCTGTTCATCAAAAAATCCAGACAAAAAATGTATCACAAAAACATTATGCAGCAAAAATGTTTTCAATATTGAAAACAATAAGAAATGTTTCTTTTGGGCCAAATCAGCATATTAGAATGATTTCTGAAGGATCATGTGACACTGAAGACTCTGCCATTACAGGAATAATAATATTTCACAATATTACTGTGTTACTATATGCAGCCCAGGTGAGCACATGAAACTTCTTTCAAAAACATTAAACATGTTACTGACCTCAGACTTTTGAACGCCATGCAAAAAAAAAAAAAAAAAAAAAAAAAAAATATATTACTGTGTTACTATATGCAGCCCAGGTGAGCACATGAAACTTCTTTCAAAAACATTAAACATGTTACTGACCTCAGACTTTTGAACGCCATGCAAAAAAAAAAAAAATAATAAAATAAAATATATATATATATGCAATAAAAAATTGAATTAGTATTTTTTTTAAATTATGATCCATATTTTTACTTTATGGTAAATATAATTTATACTTTTTCCCTTTTGATTTTGGGATGAAATGTGAAGCTTTTTGGACTTTTTAAATGCATGTATGTATTTATTTATTTATTAATTTATTGTGGGACTTGTTTACATACTATGGGAGGAGTTTTTTATTCTGTTTGTCATCATTAAAATGTTCAGAGCAGAGTATTGTTTTGATAATATCAGCTGCGGCGGGTTTCAAGCTTTTAAAGAGTTATCGCATTCACCATGTCTACCGTAAAGACCTCCTCACCTTCCTAAAGGTTGTTGACTGTCAACAAAGCAATGTATTAACTGATTGCCAGATGCTGCCGTCGATTAGCCCTGACTTTGAATGCACAGTGAACTGATTTGTGTATGTTTGTATTCCAGGATGGTTTAAACCTGTTATCACTCCCAATGCCACCCATCTGGTGATACCTAAAGGTGGACAACTGGAACTCAGTTGTCATGATGATACAGAGATGAGCAAGGTGCGATGGATGCGGGAAAAAAGCCGGAAAATCGATGGAGGGCTAAAAGAAGATGAAGTCAGTGTCATCCTCCTCTCCTCCACACAGGTCCAGCATATGGGCCGTTACACCTGTGAAAACACACAAACGGAAGAGAAGAGCTCCATCTACATCTATGTGAAAGGTGGGTTTTAATGTGCATGTTTGCACAGTTCCCTTTGATTCTGAGGGATTTGTTTGTCCGTTGGCCTCAGTTCCCACACTTCACTCCTGAAGGAGTGTTAAAACGTGAATAGGTTTTTTGTTAAAGCACAAATGCATGTCCTTAAGCTGTGTACTCAAACCACACCTTAGTGTGGATCTGGTTTAATTTCTTTTATTTGTATTATTGTAAACTGCCATTGAATGATACAGGTATTTGAACAGTCGATTGTGTGATAAACCTGTTGCACACACTCATTTGCTTACTATTTCCTCATACACAAATCCTTACAGCGTTTAATGTCTTGCACTCGCATTTTTTTGCCTTTTATTCCTTATTGTCCTTTGATTTGTATGTCTTTGTTCACCTTTCTCATCTCTCTCCATGTTTTCTACCAAAAATGTCTCCCCTCTCGCTTTTGCTGGCAGATTCGGAAAACCCTTTTGTGCGCTCCATGGTGGATGGCCTTTTGGTGAGGGAAGGAGAGGATGGCACTCTTCCTTGTTTAGTAACAGATCCAGCTGTCAATCACCTGTCCCTTCTGCCCTGTACTGGCTCTGCTCTACCAGCTGGCCTCATCTACTTCGCACACCCTCAGAGAGGGATCACCATCAGAAACGTCTCCAAAGCTTTTGAGGGCTGCTACGTTTGTGCAGGAGAGATGGATGAAAAACCTGTGAAATCAAGCCAGTATAACTTGGGGGTGCGGCTAGGTGTGTATGTGTGTTAGAACAATTCTTAAAGGGATAGTTCACCAAAAAATTTAATCTCTGTCATCATTTACTCACCTTCAAGTTGTTCCAAATCTGAATGAGTTTCTTTATTCTGCTGAACACAAAATAAGATATTTTGAAGAAGATGGGTAACCGAACAGCTGCTGGTACCCATTGATTTCCATAGTAGGGAAAAATAGTATTTAAGTAAATGGGTGACAGCAATTGTTTGGTTACATTCCCACATTCTTCAATAATATATTACTCAGCAAAGACGCATTAAATTGATTAAAAAGTGAGAGTAAAAACTTTATACTTTCTATTCATCAAAGAATCCTTAAAAAGTATCACAGTTTCCGCAAAAATATTTTCAACATTGATAATAAAAAGAACCATTATTAATAATTAATAATAATTAAGCACCAATTCAGCATATTAGAATGATTTCTGAAGGATCATGTGACACTGAAGACTGGAGTAGTGAAGCTGAAAATTCAGCTTTGCATCACAGGAATAAATTATATTTTAAAATATATGAAACAGTGCCAGTGATCAGCCTATCCAGAATCGAAAATGTGATTCTGATCCAGGGTCAGGAGTTTGTGCTCAAATGTAGCACCATCAACATCAACCATGATATCAGCCTGAGCTGGAGTATCCCATCTGAAGCGGTTAGATCCACACATCTGTTGCATAATCTTAGATTACTTCATGTAAGCACACTACCTAACCTAGACTGTTATTGTCAATCCTGATTTAGATAGCAAATCACAGCCAAAAATCAAACATCCTGCCTGGTTCTCGAGAATATAAGCTCTCAACAGGACTGTCGATCGAATCTGTGAAGATGATTGACTCAGGAGTCTTTCGCTGTGTTGCGAGGAATGAGAAGGGTGTCTCCATGGCAACTGTCAATCTGGAGGTTTACGGTAAGAAATGAAGATGTATCAAACCGTCATTTTCTATATTATTGACTTTAACCAGAGAGCAAGAAGAGCAAGATGGGACACT
>NW_015635021.1:59029-68745 GCF_001515625.1 Sinocyclocheilus rhinocerous
ATAATTATATAATTGTATGCTTTATTGTATGTTTGCTGTTTGTAATACAGTTCCAGAGACAGTGCCAGTGATCAGCCTATCCAGAATCGAAAATGTGATTCTGATCCAGGGTCAGGAGTTTGTGCTCAAATGTAGCACCATCAACATCAACCATGATATCAGCCTGAGCTGGAGTATCCCATCTGAAGCGGTTAGATCCACACATCTGTTGCATAATCTTAGATTACTTCATGTAAGCACACTACCTAACCTAGACTGTTATTGTCAATCCTGATTTAGATAGCAAATCACAGCCAAAAATCAAACATCCTGCCTGGTTCTCGAGAATATAAGCTCTCAACAGGACTGTCGATCGAATCTGTGAAGATGATTGACTCAGGAGTCTTTCGCTGTGTTGCGAGGAATGAGAAGGGTGTCTCCATGGCAACTGTCAATCTGGAGGTTTACGGTAAGAAATGAAGATGTATCAAACCGTCATTTTCTATATTATTGACTTTAACCAGAGAGCAAGAAGAGCAAGATGGGACACTGATAGGAAAACAAATAGGATAAAGAACAACACTCAATATGATGATTGTTGAAATGGAAGTCCCGCTTTAGATGCACAGATTTTACTTTCACCTTACATTGTTACATCTGTGTGTGTGTGTGTGTGGCAGAGCATGGTTTCATGAACCTCACGGAGGGAGAGGAAAGTGTGATGGAGGTGAGAGAGGGAGAAAGTCTGACCCTCAGCGTGGAGATGACGTCATACCCCAGACCCACAGAAGTCTACTGGACCTATAACAACCAACAACTCAAAAACACATCTGAACACGTCATTACACTACACAACCAGCAGTACAGGTACACACACCTGCACACACACACACACACACACAGACACAGACACAGACACACAGACACAGAGACACAGACACAGACACAGACACACACACACAGTTGAAACTATTGTATCTCCACCATCGTTTTTAAAAGCTGTTATATTAAAATACAAAATCAGTATATGAGCAGCTGACATGACATGTATTTTTACTTTTCTTCACAGAAAACATATAGAAACACATGTTTTGATAATTTGGCTAGACAGCAGACATCGGCCATAAATATAAAATTATGTGTCAGTATCATTTTTAGCAGTTTCAAGTAAAAATTTGAAATTGTCCTGCTATTTGACAGTCCTCATCATGAACTGTGAAATGATTAATACATAAATGTATCAAAAGAAAACTGAAATTCTGTTTTTTATTTTGATTAATTAATAATTGTTTTTTCTATATTATTGACATTATCTAATATGTGACCCTGGACCACAAAACCAGTCATAAGGGTCATTTTTTTCGAAATTGAGATTTATACATCACCTGAAAGCATACATAAATGTATCAAAAAGAAAACAGAAATTCTGTTTTTTATTATTTTTCTATATTATTGACATTATCGCATATATGATTGGTCATACATTTACATATTAATATATTAATATAATTATATTGTGGTTTATTATTAAAATTATTTTTAGCAGTTTCAAGTAAAGTCTAGAAATTGTCCTGCTAATTGACAGGCCTCATTATAAGCTGTGAAATGACTATAAAATGTATCAAATGAACAATGAAATTTTATGTTTTTTTTTATTTAATTTAAAATTACGTTTTAATTAAAAAAAATGATTGGTATAATATTATTGGCATTATCTAATTTGGGTCTACTTTCAAATATGAAATAAATTTCCAAATTATCATCACAAGACTAAATTTACATTAGTCCTGTGAAGTGACTCAAAAAAATAAAATAAATAAACGAACAAACAAACAAACAAATAAATAAAAAAATTGGGCAAACTCTTGGAGATCTTTTATGTTGCAACTGCAAATGTTGCAAAAATATATAAAAAAATATATAAAAAACCTGCAAAAAATCTGACTTTTAAGTTTGTAAGTTAGGAAATAAGATTTCTTTTTATAGAATTACTAATAAAATGTGCATTATTTCTACACTTATGTTGTTTGTACTACTTCCATTTCCATTTATAAAGGGTTACACTTTATTTTAAGGTGATGTTGTTGCAGTGTAATTACACAAATAAGTATTAATATTAATATTAATTAACTACATGTACCTACTACAGGGTTAAGTTTAGGGTTAGGATATGGATTACGGTTAGTTATTTGGAGTTATGCATAGTTTACTGTTATTACTACATTAAATGTAACATGTAACTACGTCACCTTAAAATAAAGTATTATCTTATACATCATCTACTTTCCCTCATAAAACTATTTAAGGTTTAACATAAAACCACAATGTTAAAAACTATTGTGTCCATTGGGTGTTTTCTAACATTTCTGCAGGAAGCTTACTCAGACATTGAGTATTGTTTGTTTGAATGTTGCAGGTACATCAGTGAACTACGGCTGGTTCGAGTTCATGGATCAGAGGGCGGAATCTACACTTTCTCAGCCTATCACATGTATGCATCTGTCAATCGGTCATTCACCGTCCATGTTATATGTGAGTTCAGAGGACTGATGGGATTTAACTTAGCAT
Organism: Sinocyclocheilus rhinocerous; assembly: GCF_001515625.1. Taxonomy (NCBI): domain Eukaryota; kingdom Metazoa; phylum Chordata; class Actinopteri; order Cypriniformes; family Cyprinidae; genus Sinocyclocheilus; species Sinocyclocheilus rhinocerous. The sequence goes on from NW_015635021.1 coordinate 61,577, forward strand.
AAATTGTTTATTTTAATAGTCTTTATATAAATACAGTAAATCTCTCATTTAGGTAAACCAGTGATAGTTTCCCAGGAGGGGCCTGTTGATGGACAGGTGCGGTGTGTTGCTTCAGGATATCCTGTCCCAAAAATATCTTGGTATTACTGCGAGCCACCACATGCACGGTATGACTCACAGACTTCTATAAGCCACTCACACTCAACAACTGTACAATAGTGTGCATCTCTAACGTATGTTATGCAAGTACCAGAGTAAACGAACTATTGCATAGTCATGATCTCATGAGACTGCAAAAAGCCACAAAACCATTTGGAATAGAAAAGTGTTTCTTACATAATGAAATATGGTAAAAAAATACTTGTCATATTCTTTTGGCTCTAAATAGCATTTATAACCTCTGACAGGTGCTCCCACCTGTTAAATGCGACGCAGGCAGATGAGGAGTTCACCTTGGTAACAGTGTCAGGGGCAGAATTTGGACGAAACGAGGTGGAAAGTCGACTTAATGTCACCAAAGGAAAATTTCACACTCTTGAGTGTGTGGCAACAATGCAGGGAGAGCAGGCCTACACTCTCTTTTCCATCAGCGGTGAGACTCCCTCAAACACACATTTACCTTGCAATCAAAATGAGAATATTAGACCCTAGATTTTTATTGTTTTATAAAGCTAATCATTAATATAGCAGTAAACACTAATAATCAGGGTCCAGAAAGATAACACATGTTGATACAATACAGTTGTTACAGCATAGTAGCACAGCAGTTCAGCCTCAGGCCCAGAAAGAAGACGTTTTACCCTGGACGAAACGAAGTGGAAAGTCGACTTAATGTCACCAAAGGAAAATTTCACACTCTTGAGTGTGTGGCAACAACGCAGGGAGAGCAGGCCTACACTCTCTTTTCCATCAGCGGTGAGACTCCCTCAAACACACATTTACCTTGCAATCAAAATGAGAATATTAGACCCTAGATTTTTATTGTTTTATAAAGCTAATCATTAATATAGCAGTAAACACTAATAATCAGGGTCCAGAAAGATAACACATGTTGATACAATACAGTTGTTACAGCATAGTAGCACAGCAGTTCAGCCTCAGGCCCAGAAAGAAGACGTTTTACCCAAGACTTTACCCAAACCCTAATGCTGCTTTCAGCTCCTTTGGGAAACTGCTGTTTACAAGTTCAGAAGTCATAATTACAATGTGATGTGTTTTCAAGTGATTTTAGTAGGACAAAATGGATGCAATTTCATGTTTATTTTCCTTTTTTTCACTTACTGATAAGACAGGAAGCTTTTTTCGCACTAATGCAACAAAATGAAAAGCAGAGTATGTGCATTAGGTTTGTAATAGATGCTTTATTTTGACGTATAGAATGATTGGAAATGTAGTTTTGTCACAGAATCCTTTGACCTCAAAGAAAGAATCATTTTATTCAAATTGTTCTAATTAGCATATTTTTTCTAATAATTTTATTAGTAATTTTATTCAGCAAAGGATACAATATATTGGACAAAAATGATAGTAAAGACATTTATATGGTATGAAAAATTTCAGTTTAAACTAAATGCTTTTCTTTTGAACTTTATATTTTCTATTGTATCACCACTTACACAAAAATATGAAGAAGAACTGTTTTCAACATTGATAATAATCAGAAATGTTTCTTGAGCAGCAAATCAGCATATTAGAATTATTTCAAAAATAATTACAGAAATAAATTACATTTCAAAATACATTAAAAAACGAAAACAGTTCAATTGTAATAATATTTCACATTATTATTGTTTTTACTGTATTTAGGCAGATCAATTCAGGCTTGGTGAACATACGAGAAAAAACACAAACAATATAAAATAAATTGTACAGTCAACATTTACAATTAGCTTAGCTTATTAGCTCTTAACTAATTATTAGCTAATTTCTCCAGGCATACCAAAACAAGGTGGACCATTCTTACAGTGTTATTGAGAGCAGTAGATAGACATAGACACACACACACATACACACACACACACACACACACACAAACACACACACAAACACACACACACACACACACAGCTGTAACAGATAATCCCTGAATGTTCTCAGACACACACTGAGCTTGTTGACAGATATGAGGGATTAATATTTTGTGCAGCGTGTGCACATTAGGTATTGAGACTGATGCTAAGCTCTTAAAATCCTCTGAACAACAGCTTTAAACTCACTCACATACAACTCTAGCCTTATTAATATGGCACAGTGAATTAAGAAGTATTACTCTCTAGCTGTTTTAAACACAGATGTGGTGTTTATATACACTGAACAAAATTATAAATGCAACACTTTTGTTTGATTGATGTTTGGACATGTGTTTCTCTCCCCAGAGAGAACAGTGCCCCATAAACTCTTCACACCTCTGTTGTCTGGTGTTGTGTCCACTTCTGTTCTGCTCAGCTTCTTTTTGGTGGTTTTGCTCTACAAATACATGCAGGTACTAAGTCATAACACTCCTACTAAACACTATGAAGTAGCACAACATCCAGTTCTGGTTTTATTTATTTCACTTGTATTGTTCTGCCATAGAAACCCAAATATGAGATCCACTGGAAGGTGATCGACAGTTTTGATGGCAACAATTATACCTACATAGACCCAACGCAGCTGCCTTATGACCCCAAATGGGAGTTTCCACGGGAGAGACTGCGCTTTGGTAAAAAGCATACACACAAAAATTTAAGCGTCATTATTTAATCGGAGTAAAAGCAGCTAAAGTGCTTGTTTCATAATTCCACAACCTTGACAGTACTACAGTTAATACATATATTGTACATAAACCACTGTTCGAAAGCTTAGGGTCAGTAAGAATTTATTTAAAGAAATTCATATTTTTATTCAGCGAGGATGCATTAAAAAACCAAAAGTGTCAGTAAAGACATTTATTATGTTACAAAAGATTTGTTTCAAATAAATGCTGTTCTTTTAAACTTTCTATTCATCAAAGAATCCTGAAAAAAATGTATTTGGTTTCCTCAAAAATATTAAGCAACACAACTGTTTTCAAATATATTAAAATAGAAAACAGTTGTTTTAAGTTGTAACAAAATTTCACAATAGTACTGTTTTTACTGTATTTTTGATCAAATAAATGCAGTGTTGGTGAGTATAAGAGGCTTAAAAAATCTTACCGACCCCTAACCATTGAATGAAAATGTATGTACTACGATTAAAAATCCTATAATCCTATATAACTAGTACTATAATCATACTATATAATATATAAAGTACTAAAAACATACTATATAATATACTGTATAGTGTAATATATAAATGTTTGTTGTTTATCATGATGAAGGTAAAATCCTTGGCTCTGGAGCATTTGGTAAAGTGGTGGCAGCTACAGCATATGGACTTTGCTCAGCTGACACAGTGACCACTGTTGCTGTAAAAATGCTAAAACGTGAGTATTCATGTTTATAAAGACTCCAATCACTGGTTGTCAGAAAATACAACTTGTTTTCCTACAGTATGTTTTTAATCTAATGTGTTTATGTATATTTATCTCTCGATGTGTGTATGTGTGGGTATCTGTGGATTTTTCCCAAAGCGAGTGCTCACTCCACCGAGAAAGAGGCTCTAATGTCGGAGTTAAAAGTTCTGAGCTTCATTGGCAACCATATAAACATTGTCAACTTGCTTGGTGCCTGTACAGTAGGAGGTACGTGATTAATACTGAATCAAGAGTGGTGACAGATTAAAGATACTTATGAGTTTATAGTAAGATATGTTTTATGTGCCTTTTCCAACAAGTCATTCCAATCGCATATTATTTTCTTTCTTCTGGTTGAAACACAACAGATGTTAGGTAAATGAGCTGCTATTTTCCAAACAAGAAAAGTGGAAGGGGATTTATACTGCACCACAAAAGTAGAATAAAAGTATTTATGGTCTGTTTTTCACACAAAGCTTTTGTATAGCATTGTATATAGCCTATTTTATAGGCTTCAGAAGACTTTGATTATAACATATAAGTCATATTGACCATTTTTTGGTGCCTTTTGTCATAGTAGGAGCTTCAGAGAATAAATGATCATCCTTTGTAGTTCTGTAATGACAACTCTCGGAGGGATTGGCATGGTAATGTACATGACAATGTTAATGTATTTGGTCTTGGCGGAATAGATCTGCTATGCTGCTGCAGCAGAAGTACCGAGACTTGCTACTGTCAAAACATCCAGAACATGCTGCTGTGAGCATGTAAGAAATAATGCTGCTGCAAATATAACATAAATGAAATAACCCCCATATAGCATACATGAATCACCTCGTAGCAGATCTATACAGGTGGAGCTGGGGAAGGTGGAGGGTTTCTGAAGCAAGCTGAAACTTCTACGGCAAGCACTAGTCATATATTTGAATGCTGAACAGCGAGCTCATTGGCTACTGATACAGGAGAGAACCAATCAGCTGTGCCATGTGATAAGGATGTCATTAGGTCAGATTGAGTTAGATCTATCGGACTGCGCCATCTAGAGTTTCATGCCAGAACTCTGTATTTGTATGAAAAAGAGCAGCTCAGAAATTCTGCCTAAACAGTCTCCTTGAGGATTATTAAAGTGACATTTTCCAACAGGCCCCACTCTGGTGATCACAGAATACTGTTGCTATGGCGACCTGTTGAACTTCCTCAGAAGAAAGCGGGATGCGTTTTTCAGTTCCAAAACAGGTGATGGATATTACAAAAATCTGCTCAGCCAAACACAGCCTTCGAGGTAAGATATGTGTGAGAAATGTGGTGAAGATGCATAGATGTCATTTGTTAGGTTTTCGTAATGTAATACACTATCTATTATATGCATGCGTGCACACAGCGAGGGCACTGATAATGGATACATGCCTATGAGGTCGTATCAGAAGAGATCGAATCAGACAGGTAGGCTCATCTCGAAAGAATAAAAGCAAACTACAGCCACTTTTACCACCAACATCCATTATTTAATGCTTTTCAATCTGTATCACTTCTCTCAGAATGGTGCGATGATAAAGATGATCTCTCCTTGGATACTGAGGATTTACTCAGCTTCTCATATCAAGTGGCTAAAGGCATGGACTTCCTCACATCCAAAAATGTAAGTGTATTAGGTTTATTCGCCTCTCAAGTTTCAGAATGGGTTGAACAGACCTTGTAACGTTATCCTTTCTGGATTCTCATATAGAATCAGCACAGATTTTTTGTCTCAGTAGTGAATACAGTGGGTACGGAAAGTATTCAGACCCCCTTAAATTTTTCACTCTTTGTTATATTGCAGCCATTTGCTAAAATCATTTAAGTTAATTTTTTTTCCTCATTAATGTACACATAGCACCCCATATTGACAGAAAAACACAGAATTGTTGACATTTTTGCAAATTTATTAAAAAAGAAAAACTGAAAAATGCTCAGTATTTAGTAGAAGCACCCATTTGATCTAATACAGCCATGAGTCTTTTTGGGAAAGATGCAACAAGTTTTTCACACATGGATTTGGGGATCCTCTGCCATTCCCTCTTGCAGATCCACTCCAGTTCTGTCAGGTTGGATGGTAAACGTTGGTGGAAAGCCATTTTTATCCTTTCTGGATTCTCATATAGAATCACCACAGATTTTTTGTCTCAGTAGTGAATATGTACTTCATAACATGTTTTTTGACTAATAAATTGCTGTTATCTGTGTTGCCATGTATTTTAAGTGTATCCACAGAGATCTGGCTGCCAGGAACGTACTACTGACTCAGGGTCGAGTAGCAAAGATATGTGATTTCGGTTTGGCACGCGACATCACTAGAGATTCCAGCTACGTCCTGAGGGGAAATGTGAGGAAGTGCTGTAAATCCTCTACCACACTCACACCTACTGCCAGGATATATATTAATATCAAATATATTTAGCATTTTTAGATCTCATGTAGTAAATGAGCCGTTAAATTCAAGGAATAGTTTAACCCAAATGAAAATTCTGTCATCATTTACTCAACCTTACGTCATTTCAAATCTGCATGGCTTTCTGTCTTTTGTGGAACACAAAAGAAGATATTTTAAAGAATGATTCAACTCTATTTGTTCATATAATAAGTCAGTGGAGTCCAAAACAACACTGGACCTCATTGACTTTGAGAATATCTTCTGTGTTTAGTAAATGACCAAATGTTTATTTTTTAGTGAACTATCCCTTTAAGTGTATGTATATGATATTGCTTAATAACATATTACTCAAAAAAAAAAAAAAAAAAAGTTAAAGCATTGTTTAGAATCATGAATGTTGTGTTTTCTCTCTAGGCTCGTTTACCAGTGAAATGGATGTCCCCAGAGAGCCTGTTTGCTTGCGTGTACACTTTTGAGAGCGACGTCTGGTCCTACGGCATCTTATTGTGGGAGATCTTCTCTCTGGGTCTGTATGAGCTGGTATAAGGCCTATTAAACATCTGATATTTAATAGGCCTGATTTTATGAAGGTCTTATGAGGTGAAAATCTGCCTGCAGGTAACACGCCATATCCGGGTATTCCAGTTGGATCCACATTCTATAAGATGATTCAAGATGGATACAGAATGAGTGAGCCGGAGTTTGCCCCAAGTGAAGTGTAAGAGAATTTTACATTTCTATAAAGAGCCTGTAGTCAGTGTTTTATATTAAAGGTGGGGTAAGCGATTTCTGGTAGCCAATGTTGACATTTGAAATCACCAAAACAAACACGCCCCTACCCCAAAAGGGTCTCGCCCCTATTTTGATAGCTCCGCCTCACACATACGTACGCAACCCAGGCAACGATTAGTTCTGTGAAACAAAGCAAAACCAATGTTACACCGTGTCTACACCAGACGCGAGTGGCGCAGCACGACAAAATACTATAGAACTCATTATAATCAGTGATGCTGTCTACACCATAGATATAAATACATATCTATGGTCTACACTGGATGTGGCGCGACACGACAAATCCCAGACAGAAAACTGCTGCTGCATTCTATTCATGACGTATTGACACAAATTTCAAATGATTTTCAACGGCCACTTTGTTGCGTCCAGTGTACTAGACAGACTTTAGCTGTTGCGGCGCAGACACGGTGTTACTCACCTATCCAGAAGAAACAAAACAACCTCAGCGTCCGATCGCAGGCCTCCGCTCCTTGAGTTCTCTCCAGC
>NW_015635021.1:71017-82671 GCF_001515625.1 Sinocyclocheilus rhinocerous
CTCGGACTGAACGCTCTCTCCTCCACATCATGAGTAGACACGCCCCTTTCTGCTGATTGGCTACAAGTTTGTTTTGCTACTCGGCCCGAATCAGTTTTCTAAAGTGTTTTTGAAAAATCGCTTACCCCACCTTTAATGGCATGCAGGAAAAAAGTCAGAATTTCAGATATAAACGCAGAATTGTGAGATGAAAACTTTTTTTCTTTAAACTTGTGAGTTTCTCTCACAATTTTCTCAGAATAACATAAGTCCAAATTGTGAGATAAAAAGTTGCAATTATCTTTTTGATTTTTTCTGTTATGTGGCAGAAACAGACTTCCATACAAAGCTGAATTTTCAGCATCATTACTCCAGTCTTCAGTGTCACATGATCCTTCAGAAATCATTCTTATTGCTGAATTGGTGCTCAAGTAACATTACATATTATCAATTGCACTGCAAAATATTTTGTGGAAACCATGCTACATTTTTTTTGTATTATTTCATGAATTCGAAGTTTGAAAGGAGAGTCTTTATTTGAAATTTAAATCTTTTATAACATAAATGATTTTTATCTTTGCTGAAAGTATTAATTTCAAAAACAAAAAAATAATACTGATCCCAAAATTTTGAATGGCATTATATTTCTATGCCTGATGTGAATGATACGAGGCATTTGTGTATGTGTTTTTCAGTTATGAGGTGATGAGATGGTGTTGGAGTGCTGACCCTCTGAAGAGACCAACCTTCAAGAAACTGGTGGAAAGGACTGAACTCCTGCTGTCGGAGACCACCAAACACGTACGTTTCGGCTCAGCTCAGATCAAAAAATGCTTGCATTGAACCAGTTTCTTCAGTTACTACAGATTTGTAATTGTCTTGCAGGATTACTTGAATCTCAGCACTAGCGGCAGCTGTGAGGTGTTTGTTCCTCCAGACCTGCAGAGGGCACAAAGGCTGAGTTCTGTGGGCAGCTCGACAGCCTCAACTCAACCCCTCCTGCAGGCAACGAATGATGTTTTTCTGGAACATCAGAGCATATAAACACCGTCTCGTTCTTTGTTTTGCCTCAAAATCATTATCTCAATATGTTTGACCTAAAAGCCTTATCTTCCATTTAAGTTTTAACTTTAACTGTGGCATTTAAGGGCATCTCCTGCTCTCTGTTTGGCTCTCAATGCAACTCCATTAGCCTTGTCTTCCATTATATTTCAGATTACTCAAGATACAGCATGTCCAGCCATGTAACTGTTAAAGTATTTTTCTAAATGCAGCTGGGCTCCATTTTATGGTTTTGATCTACATGGTATTTTGAGTGCATGAGCAGCTACCATGGTCAGGCAAGCATTTAGATATAGAACCTAATGTTACCTCATCAGATAAATGACCAGCTCTACTGATGACATCATTGTGTAGTGACTCTGTGATGATGTCGTGTATCTTTTGTCTTTGACCGGGTGAACAACTGCAAGTACATCTTGACCGAACAGTAAGTGGTAATGATACTGAACCCAAGGCGAGTCCTTTTTAATGCGTGACTATCTGAAGCACTTAATACCAATAAATGAAGGTTCTTGTTCATGCATCTGTACTGTTTTCAGCATGTGATTACTCTCAAGTGAATGTTATAATGCATTATTGTATCTATGAGATCCCCATTTCAACTTTAAGTTGTACTTACTGGTATAACGGTCATATTTACTACCAATGGAAAAAAAACCTAGGATGTGTTTACATTGTTTTTTTTGGCAATTTTGTTTGAATTTGGAATTGAACATTTGAGCGGTTGAATATGTATATACACAAGTAAAACGTATGTTGCTGTGCAATGAGATAATCATATTTGGATTGTACATTGTTTCTTGTAATAACTGACTAGGTTCCATTCTTTAAATGTGGCTATCTTGGCTACATTAGCTGGCATAAAACATAAGATTTTGTTCTCTAAGCATGCTTAAAAGATGATAAACATATCAGACATCTGCTATTAACAAGCTAATTATTCCAGTAGATATCCAAAGTTTATACTAAGTTATTCCAAAATGAATCCAGCCAACTAAACCATGTTTGAAGGATGGAATGTTGGTCTCAAAAAGAATGTTTTTGAATGTTGACAGACAAATAACTGCTATGAGATTCGACTCTGTAAATATCTGATGTGTCAGCTATTTTTTCAACTTTTAGAGTGTTATGTCAGAAGAAAAAGGCCAGTAGGGAATGATGTGACTGTTTTTATATGGAATAAAAATGAAAATAAAAAATCTAAAGTGTAAAGGATCTATTGTATGAATTGTTTGTGCAATTCCTTAAAAGCTATGCAATGTTTTGATAATAAAATCAATGGCATTTGTTTCAATATCCCGCTTCTAATTTGGACCATCTGAACTAGCTCAACCAATGGCGTAAGTTTTGGATGGGACTATCTGTTTGTCTGGCCAATGACAGACAACAGGAGCGTTCAGAAACCGGTTTGTAAACGTCCTTATTTTGGCAATTCCATTTAGTAATGTAATCAGCAAAATACGTCACCTTATAAATAAAACAAACTCTTGCAACTCTTGAAGCAGACATTTTAGTAGAGAATGTGAATAACATGGTTTGCTTTGTTTCAAGATTGAATATTGTAGAGAGAAAATGATTGGTTTTTGGTAAACTGACAGAGGATAGTTGCTACAAATTAACACTGAAGGTAATATGATTTGCAAGCAGTTCTTTGCGGTAACAAGGTTTTGTACTGAAGTGCACAGCAATTCAATATGAACAAAATGAACACATTTTATGGTTAAACACCTTAAGACTTGTTTATTTTACTTCTTTGATGATTCATTATTTTATCATTATTCACTCAACTCACTGATTTTCATCAGGCCAAACACTAATCAAATTTCTGGGGCTACAACCAAATAACCATCATATTCTGAAAGTGCACAATCTTTTGGTTGCATACAGCAAAAAAAAAAAAAATTTAAATTGGGATACAGAATGTTAAAATGTTGAGGGTCCTAATCAGTTCAGTTCTCTCTTCAACCTGTCAGCAGCTTTTTTTGGGAGGAAATTTTAAAGTAAATTTTGATTGCACACACTATGAAAAACATTGGTTCAGTAACAACAACACAATTGAGGGTTTCAGTGCACAGTAAAATCTTATGAAACGCACAACGCAACACTATGAATAGGGAAAGGTGGGCATCTACTTTATGGGAATCTCAACTTTTGGAATTCCAAAAGTCAACAATATCAAAATCTTTTTCAGTTTCCATATACCTTTTAGCTCTAACTCGTCTTTTAACAGTCTTACCGGTCTATACACAGCAATACTGTTTAACAAGGAAGTCTTTTGCCATATGAAAATAAAATTGCTTTGAATACTTCATATATAAAACCATTTCTGAGGTATATAGCCAACAAGCCAATGGGGAAACATCTAGAATGCTTAGATACTGCAACGCAAGAACTGATTGGTCATCGCTGGGGTTAATACACACAGTAACAACCTACACAGCGATACTGGAAGAGTCACAAACTGTTATTGATATAATAGCTTGCACTTTAAATTCTCTCTCTCTCTCTCTCACACACACACACACACACACACACACACACTTAAAAGGAAGATCACTCTTAACTTTAAGACTCTACATCTGCACAATAACCCTGCTTCGGTTTGAATTACAACTTTGGAAGTCAAACTAGGAAGAGGACGATATAATCATTATTTTCCTGAAAATGGGATTTAAAAGATCCACAGTACTCCAGACCGTCCTCAGTCACACGTATAGAAATGCTGCGCCCTGGATGTGGCTTCTTGCATAGCTCCCAAAACTATGAGGGAGAACAAAGCATTTATGAATGAGGATTTGAAAGCTTATTCAAGGCGTGTCATTCTCGTCTGAGAAATACACGTACCGTCCATGCACACACACACACAAACTAACTTAAAAGACCATTATGAGAAGGAAGGACTATTTTAGTGTGTATGAACACAATAAGTGCTAAAAGTAAGGGGAAAGGTGCACAAAAACTTTTTAGTGGACTACTATGACTAAAAAGCAAATTAACATTCAACAAAAATTGGAAGTAGATAGTTTTTAAACAAAGTAGCTTAAATTTGCTACTTAAAAACTATTCAATTTGATTCTTCTGTATCAAATGTCTGCGATAATTAGAAATAAACTTAAAGTGGGCGTTTTTTTTTGTACGTCAGAGACTAGGGGTATAATAGTTTCCCAAAAAACTAGTGCCTCAGAAAAACCTCCAGAACAAACTATGACGCACACTAACAATACGTGACGAGACCATTGTCAGGTAAGGGTTAAACATAGAAAGCATCACTATACGCACAATATAAAAACGTTCAAATTAAAATAATACTCAATGTAAATCATAAAACTGGAATTACAAATGAAAGTTTACACTTTTCATGCAGCATATAAAATATTCAGTATCTCGCTTTGTTCCTTTACGGTTGTGTTTTTACACGGTATAGTACACGAGACTGTACAGAAAAACACGGTTCTTTGGACTGTTTACAGTGAAAGACTGAGAACAGGGTTTTCTGTTTGGCAAAGACCATGCAAAAGCTAGCAATCCTATGCTCTCTGTTGTTGAAATAAATAATGAGTTTGGCAACCACCTGTTGGTTCGGTGAAAGGCGACGCACGGTTGCCACAGCGTCCATCTGGTGGTGTTGTGTTCCATGCAGCTGCCATGTTGAGGGAGTTCCTTGTCATAAAAGCTTCTAAGATGCTGCCAGGAAGAGCTGTTTTAGCATAGCGCTTTCAAATTGTATACAGCACAAATAAAATCCTAGAAGCGAATATGTGAGATGGCTCCTCCATCTAATTGGCCGTTGTGTTCATCCCTGTTACTGAGATTGGGCACTAGTGCTGTCCGTCTGAAGAGAGGGGGTTGTTTTCTGCTGTTTTTGAGTCTGTGGTTTCAGTTGCTGCTGCTGTTGTGATGGAGGAAATGTACCTTGCTGCTGAATAGGGAAAGCCTGCAGGATCAGTTGTGTGGACTGGTTGCCATGGAGAAGGTGTGTGCTCTGACAAATACATAGCAGAAAATCAGATACAAGTCAAACACTTTTTATTTAAAAATTAAACATGACTGAAAAAAATGAATTGAAGTTTTACATGGTGTCTAAATGGACATTAGTTTGTTAGGATCAGTGATTCTCAACCAGGGGCCCCCAGTAAGTCTTACAATTATTTGTTTGTTTCTTTATAATTTAGAGCTATGCCAGCTACCACGGTGAGGAAAAAAATAGAATTAATAAAAACATTCATATACATACATTTACACACACATATAATTATTATTGGAATAATAATTAATAATTGTCTTATGCTCACCATGTATAAAAGTAATTTGTGAAATATTATTAAAATGTAAAATGCCATTTTTTTTATTTTAACATTTTAAACTAATTTATTCCTGTGACGCTGAATTTTCAGCATCATTACTCCAGTCTTCAGTGTCACATGATCATACAGAAATCATTTGAATATACTGATTTGCTGCTCAATTATTATCAATTAATACTGGTGATCATTTATTAATAATAGTTATTTTATTATCAATGTTGAAAAGCTTTTTTTCAGGATTCTTTAATGAATAGAAATGTGAAAATAACAGCATTTATTTGAAATGGAATGTAACCTTATGTCTTTACTGTCTTTGATACATTTTTTACGTCTCTGCAGAATAAAAGTATTGATTTCTTTGATACTGAGATATATATTACATTATAAAATGTTCCGAAACGTAACAATAAAAAATTATATACAACATTAAATTATTTGTTTTTTATATAATTTATATAACATTATATTTTTGAGATTATTTCTTTTTATTACAATAGAAGTTAAAATGGAATTAGATAGAAGGGTCTTTGAATGGGAGAAATACTGTCTTGGACAGGGGGGGCAGGGGCCGGGGGCATAGAGCCAAAAAGGCTGAGAAGCACTGGTTTAGATGGATTATCAGCTGACAGTACGGAGTTTGACCCAGTATCTTCTTGACCTTCTTGGTCAACTTCCTTAAGGCTTGTCAAGTAGACTATGAAGACTATGTAGAATGTCAGGTGGTGATGCATACCAATGCATACCAAAGTGGTGATCACTGAATCACAGTTCTGAATAGACTCAAAATGAAACTATGTGCATGCTTTGTTACCTGTAAAAATGGTTGCTGCTGCATCGCCCCCTGCTGTTGACTCGTATGTAATGTGGCAGCTTGAGCCTGTTGTTCTGCAGGCGCTGTTGACTGAGTCTGCAGTGCTATGGTCTGTGTCTGACCTTGTTGCTGTGGAAACGGGCTGTAAGCGGTCACCACCTGACCCATAAACATTGTTGTGGGTACCATGACAGCACCACACGCCATCGGAGCCGTCACAATCTTAGTGACCAACTGCTGTCCGGCCGGAAACCTGAGAGTGACAGAGCAAGACAATGAAAAAAATATTTAAGTCATTAATTAATAATAATAATAATATTGTAGAAGGTGTCCTGGGAAAGAGAGATGAGGAAAAAGACATGTACCTGTTTATTGCATTGCCCTCATTGATTTTTGGTGCCAGACTGCTGGGTATCTGCACAACACTGGCATTGGCAGGCTGGCTGATCATCATGGTATTATATACAGGCTGAGGAAAAAGAATGAGAGAGAGAGAGAGACAAAATGATGTCATTCATTTAGATGATGTCACCATATGAAGTGGAGAACAAGACATTATGTCATTGTTAATGGGCTTTAAAAAAAACCTTCTAGACAATACACAACTAAAGGTACTGGTTATCTGCAGTCAATTCTGTAATGTTAACAACTGTCAATCAAGCTCTGTTTTAAAACTAACTGCAATAGATTTGATTTAAAAATCATATAATTAATGTTATATATGTATATACACTACCGTACAAAAGTTGGGGGTCAGTATGACTTTTTTTAAAGTAATAATTTTATTCACCTGATCAAAAATGACAATAAATATTTTCAAATTTCAAAAGATTTCCATTTCAAATAAATGCTGTTCTTTTTAACTTTCTATTCATCAAAGAATCCAGAAAAAATGCATCAGTTTCCACAAAAATATTAAGCAGCACAACTGTTTTTAACATTGATAATAATAAGAAATGTTTCTTGAGCAGCAAAACAGCATATTAGAATGATTTCTGAAGGATCATGTGACACTGAAGACTACAGTAAAATTCAGCTTACTGTAAATTCAGCTTAGCCATCACAGGAATGAATTATATATTAGAATATAATCAAACAGAAAACTGTCATTTTAAATTGTAATAATATTTCCCAATATTACTGCTTTTAATTAAATAAATGCAACCATGGTGAGCATAAGAGACTTCTTTCAGAAACTTTTACCAACCTCAAACCTTTGAATGGTAGTACACATATCCTATACATTTTAAAGAAAGACTTGAATTGACTAAAACAGAAAAACTGAACTGTGACCAAAATTCATATTTCAAGAATTAAAATCAAATGGTTGTCAGAGCAAATATTTACACCCCTAACAAATCCAGTCTTCAGTCGCATGATTCTTTAGAAATCATTCTAGCGTGCTGATTTGGTGCTCAAATTTTCTTTGATACACAAATCTTTTATTTGATACATTGTTTTCAGGATGCTTTGATGAATACAAAGTTAAAAAACAACATTTATTTCAAATGTAAATCTTTAGTGAATGTCTTAAATGTGATTTTTGATTCATTTAATGCATTCTTGCTGAATAAAAGTATTCATTTCTTTAAAAAACAAACAAACCTTAATTCATGTTTTTATAAAATAAATTTAATTTATCACAAATGAGACCCACATGAATCTGTTAATCATTCAGTCATAGTTAACCACCAATACTGACAACCTTACAATGATAAATGGACCTGGTCATTTTCACAGCTGTGCTGTTGAAACGTAATCACAGTCTCCTTTAGATTGACCATTTAACAGCATGTCCATTATACCACATCAGTGAACTATTTCTGAGAGGTAACTGTCTCAGAAGCATCTCACCTTGTCTCCGGTCAGCTCAGGGGGAGATTCTTCTATACCCATCTCTCTCCTCTGCTCTGCTCGCACCTCGGCGTAACTAGAGACAAAAAGAATTAAAAAAAAAAAGCATAATTGAAGTCACCATTTGTCTCTTTCTGTTAGGTGTAGTTGTGCCTCTGTGTACCTCACAACGGTGTGCGTGCACACGATAAACTCTGGTCGCGAGTTCCACTGGTGATAGGTGATGTAGTAGTTAGTCTGGAGCCAAATCCACTGCTGCCCTTTAGTTAAAAAGCGATAATAGCAAGATTTCCCTTTTCCAAACTGCATTACTACAAGGAGACCGAGAATATGAGAGACATATGAAGAATATGGCGCCAAATGAAAGTTTCAAAAATATGTTTGTTTGTTTTAAACTCACAATGCTCATGGCATTTGGCCAGTAAATGCAAGTCGTCTACATGATAATAGTCATAGCCTGACGTTCCCAACACCTCAAAGGGCATATAGCCAATGATAGGAGGTGCTCTGTAATACAACAACACACAGACATCTAATTGAATGAAAACTGGACGATAAGTTACAAACACAGAGAAAGTGATACTGTCAGTATGTATGAAAACCTGTGATCTAATAAGAGGAACTTCCACTCCAGACTATGTCGAGACGTGAATTCTTTGTTGGGCTCCTCCACCATGCACATCTCCTGTACACAATCAATAACAACAAACAGGTCAATATCAGAATGTTTATATCAGTAATGCTTTGTTATGATGCTTGCCCATGGCTGTCTGCTTTCAGAGAGAGCATTTGTAACGCAGATCTATTTTCTGATTGATTATCAGCTTACTTTGATGAATTGGGGTTTGGCGAGCCTCACAGTCGCAATAAAGCAGACTTTATCGTCGAAGGCTGGCTGCAACGAGTGCTGCAAAATTCCCTCAAGGCCATTTCGGGTTGCAAGAGGCACTGGGAGAGCATTCAAAGCGGAGATTTGTGTTAAAAGAGATTGGCAGTACACACATTGTGCTTTGGGCAGTAACAAATGCAGTTAACATATAGTCGAGTAGTCAGTCAGTCTAAATCGAGAGGAAAAACAAACACTCACTGTTGATGAGTGACTTAAAGTTGCCAATAAACTTGACATATTCATACACAGGCGGTTTCTTGGGATCCACAGAACCTCTGAGTATATGACAACAAAACTCCAACTGGCTCTTGGCTAAGACAGACAAACAACAACAAAGAACATTACAATAAAAATTTAAGTCATTCTTATACAGTGAAAATATGCTGAGGCAGCACACATTTGCACAGAGTAATCTTTTACCATCTCAGTGGGAAGCAGGACAGGACTATAGACCGATAAAGCTTTCATTCTTTTACCAATATTCACTCTATATCTTCGTATTCATTGATTTGCTCTAAAATAACTTAAAGGGGTCATATGATGGGATTTCAATTTTTCCTTTCTCTTTGGAGTGTTACAAGCTCTTGGTGCATAAAGAAGATCTGTAAAGTTGCAAAGACTAAAGTCTCAAATCCAAAGAGATATTCTTTATAAAATTTAAGAGTCAACCACGCCTACCTAAAACGGCTCGTTCTAACACGCCCCCACATACCTACGTCACTATGTGGGAAGATTATTACTTGATAAGTCTTGATATTTACTTTGAAAGCTGAATCTAGCGATTATGGTAAGGGGCGTTACATTTCTGACGCGTGCTTGTGGTGTTCGGCCAATCACAATGCACTGGGTCAGCTGGCCAATCAGAGCAGACTGCGCTTGTCAAAGGAGGGGGCTTTGTTGAAAACGACGTGTTTGAGAGAGGCGGGGCATAGAGGACCTACAATAATGTACAGTATTTGAAAAATAATGTGTTTTTTGAACATATTCTGTTACACCAAATACACAAAATAATGATCTTTAAAATAGAATCCCCCTTAAAAGGTGATTTTTTTTTAAATTAAATGAACCATAATTTCAACCAAACAACAACTGTTGCCAAAATGTTTAAAAGTATGACAAAGTAAATTCTACTAATACATAAGTAAAAAAATAAAGAAGTAAAAATACAAAACACAAGGAAGAATGTTAATTATTTTACAAATGTAATATACACCGATTCTTTTTTTTAATTAACTAAAACATAAAAATAGATTTCTTGAATTGAAATAAAGCTTAAATAAAATATACATTTATCAAAAACAAATAAAAATGAGAAATGTTGCCTTTGCAAACAGAAAAATTCATAAAATTACTAAACATAAAAAAAAGAAAAATAATTTGAAAAAATATGAAAGAGAAAGCCGAAAATATAAATATGTAACACGAACACAAATATAAAATAGAATACAAAAATAAATATGGTACAAGGAAATCAGTCAAACTTCTAATGCTCTTTTTGTTGCTGAAGTGTAGATGAGGAATGTAGTTAAAACATGTTTTAATGCTCTCATACATGAAAGTCAAGAAAGGATCACACAACTAGTCTTAGACAACTTAACAACCAAATAAACAAATATTGGCCATATGGAGAGTGCAATGCAATATTCACAATGTTGCTTAGTTATCGTCATGAATGCCTGGTATATTGCCCAGCCCTATTGAGCAGTGAAAAAATACCACAGGAGAACAGATATGTGGTAGGGGGTTGAGGTTGGACACTCACATTTGAGGTAATCAGAGTTGAGGGTTTCAATGTCTGGGTGTGACGACAGCGCTTTATACACTTCTTCATGCTCCCCCAATGGAAGAAAGTTCAAAAGGTTCTGATCCACCAGGTCCGACTGAAACAAACATGTTTATATATGAACATATGACAGCTATAAAATGTAACAATTCCAAGACCAAAAGAAATGTTTAAATAGACTACAAACGATCTGCCAACTAAACACACATCCTCTCTCACTTACAGGCAGATGCTCAAGTAGGGAGGTTACGCTTTCTGAGATGTAAATGATGTTGCCGTCTGTCAGCATCACTATGAAGAACCCATCCAGCGCCTTAAAAACACACAAACACATTACTAAAACAGCTCCAATCCATGAGCTGAAAATGCAGAAGTGGTGGGTGAAAAATGAAAGAACATTAAACATGAATGAGGATGCACATGTTTTTTATTAGTGGAAACATCTTTCACAACAGGAAGAAACAGAAAGAGAAAAACAAATACAAACACTCATATTGCCCAAAGCAGAATCTTACCTCTAGCATCAGCTGTGTAAACTCCTCATTGCTAAGAAACGGTGGTTTCCAATCCTGTTTGATCTCACTTGACTCAGACTGTGCAGCAATTTCTGCATTTGAACACAAACAATTCACTGTAAGCAGCTTTCTAGGATCTGCAGGTTTTAGTTGCTTAGAGACTACACATCCTTTAAAAAGTTTTGGGTCGGTAAAACATTACCTCTAAAAAAGTTTCTTTGCTCATCAAGGTTGCACTTATTTGATGAAAAAGACAGTAAAAACAGTAATATTGTGAAATATTATTACAATTTAAAAGAATTGTTTCCAGTTTCAATAGATTTTAAAATAAACCGTGGGTTGCGAAAGTATTCATTACCCTTTCATTTTTTTCCACATTTTATGTTGCAGCCCTATGGTAAACTGCTTTAAATTACTACAAACTACATTTCATACACTGCAATGACAAAGCAAAAAA
>NW_015635021.1:82709-114821 GCF_001515625.1 Sinocyclocheilus rhinocerous
GAGACACTTGAAACTTAGCTCAGGAGCATTCGAGTTTCACTGGATCATCGAATGGAATATTATAGCAAAATAGCTTCAGCTAATTAAATATTACACACAAATAAACAACAGTAATAATCAAGGAAGAGTACAATGCTTCATAAAGTGTTTTTTTTCCAGGTGTGTTTGAAATATTACATCCTGTGGCATAGAAAATACTGCAGTAGTATGCAGCTTTGTTGTCACATGACCTCATTATACTGCATTTTAAGTCCAGTTATAACTATATTTTTTTATTTAACTTGAATATTAAAATGTCTGATTAAAAAAAAAAAACTGTGGTGATATAACTGTGTATCTGGAGTGGGAGTTTAAGGATATTGTTTAAGCATTGCATTGTGGAATTCTGTCCAGTATGATGCGATTTATACAGCACCCTTTTGGCATTTTTTTTTTTTTTAGGTCAACCAGGTATACAATGCATACAGAAAATGAGCATACGGCTCACAATGCACATACTGCAGAAACTGCATGAGTACCACGATGGTAGAGCTGCATAATTAATCAACATTACAATTATGGCTGTGATAAATTAATCATGAAAAGTGATGATTACAGAATTCCACTTAGATCTAAATCACATGCCAACAAATTTTTTTGGGAACAGCGGTTGAGCATTATAAACCAATCACAGACATCTGTTGTGCACATGGATGCAATGGCAAAACAATAACGCAGATCTGTAATTATTCCAGTAATTATTTTGCCTCACCTTTGTGCTTGCTTAGGTAGTCTATGCTTTTCTGCAATATTGCTGACTTGTCCATCTTGCGTGTGTTTCCGGGCAACATGGTGCCAAGTTCTTTAATGAGGACATTGAACTGGTCTCGCCTTTTCTTCTCTGACTTATTTCTGGAAACTCTGTGGTTGAAGATAATAAAAGACACAAAAACAAAGCATTACACAAGGCTGGAAAATGCTTATTCATGATAAACACATTCACTGTAAACATTAACCTTTAGACCAATAGTGGAAGCATACAAGCATAACCCGGAAAAACTGCTTTTAATCAAGTTAGCGTGATTTATGATGCATTTATGATGTTGACATTTTCTGTTTTTTTTTTATTTTTTTTTATGGTTCATGAGAAAAGTGAACAACAAAGCCATAATAAGAGAAGTTGACAAATGCGAGAACCCTGTTAAATGTGGTTTTAACATACAAATACTCACAATAATCTTCAAGTAAAACAAACATGTTTATTGTAATCTACTATTTGGGACCATTCCATCAACATAGGGCTGCACGATTATGACAAAAATCATAATTGTCGATTATTCCCTTGAAATTGTAATTGCGATTATTAATTACGATTATCACAATTTACATTGAATGATGTTTATACCTTTGCTTGATGCAACTGCATGCCGTATAACTAATGCGAAAATTAATAATTTAATTAATTTGCACAATTACAATTACGGACGCCACAATTACGTAATCGTTCAAAGCGGCAATTAATCATTCACATTCTTAAGATGTGTTTTTTATCTTTAGGGTTTTTCCATTGTTTTAATTTTAGTTTTAGTATAACATTATAATACCATGCATATTTTTACTTTATTTTTTTATTTAAAGAAATCCAATGTATAGTTCACATTTGAGGCTTAATACTATTGAAAAGCATTAAAAGTTTTTTAGATTGAGTGTTTTCAGCTTGTTTATTTTCATCTAAAAATATGGCATGCGGTTGCTTCAAACAATGGTATAAAAATCATTCAGTGAAAATTGTGATAATAGTAATTAATAATCGCAATTACAATTTCAAGGAATAATCAACAATTATGATTTTTGTCATAATCGTGCAGCCCTAAACAGAACAACAAAATCAGCAATTTAACTCACCTTTTCGCCTTATCTTTCCCCTCTTCCTCCATCAGCCCATCAAAAACACTACCATCATCCCTAAAATAGGACACACATTTATTCTCTGAGTTATGGAAAACCATTTGTATTTTCTGCAAAACAATTACATGTCTATTTAATAGAATTCTTTGTTTTTTGCATATCACTACAGAAAGAGAGAGAGAAACAGAGAAGCCATATACTTCTAAAAATAGACTAAGGCTGAAGACGAACTCCTCTGTAGTTCCTTTAAAATGTAAATGCAGAACGTTGGACACTGAAAATGCATGTGAATATAAAATTGTAATTACATTTTAATAAGGATGTTGTTGACATATGCATGCATGAAATGCTACATGAATTATATCAAACCACATTTTCTGTTGTGCTACTATATCTGAATTATTTCTGAAGTACACTACTGTTTTAAAAAGTTTGAGGTCAGTAAGATCTTTTTTTTTTTTTATAATTAATACCTTAATAATTCAGCAAGGATGCATAAAATTGATCAATGGCAGTAAAGAAATGTATAATGTTACAGAAATTAAAGATTTCTATTTCAACTTAATTGCTGAACTTTCTATTCATCAAAGAATCCTGAAAAAAGTTGCACAGTTTCCACAAAAATATTAGCAGCACAATTTTTTTTAAACATTGATCACCAATTCAGCATATTAGGATGATTTCTGAAGGATCATGTGACACTGAAGTATGGGGTAATGATGCTGAAAATTCAGCTTTGTATAACAGAAATAAATTAGTTATTTTTTTTACAGTAATATTTTACTGTATTTTTAATCACATAAACACAGCCTAGTTGAGAATAAGAGTATTCTTTCAAAACCTTTAAAATATCTTACTGGCCCCAATTTTTTGAACGATAGTGTATGTGAAGATTATTTCAGCTCTACCTGGAGCTCATGATAACGCCGTCTCATGGATCAGTCTGGGGTTAAAAAACCTGATGCATTGGGAAGACATCGGTGAAGAGGAGCTGCAACTGTGAAAGCCTGCGGACACACAAAACAGAAGATAACTGAATGACAAATTAACAGTGTTTAATATTACTTCTCTGAATCTTTTTGGTCACTGTAGCTACAGTCAGAGGTGAAAGGTAATTGATGGGCACATAGAGCTTGGGGCCACATAACCGCTAACTCAGCATAAATAGTCTACTTTACAAAACATATATAGGACATATTCAACTTTTAATACATTTTCACTTGCTGGTTCAAAAAGTCACACAGTTCTTTGCATCAAACTAATCATGGTCATTACAGAAATTAAAAGCCTCTACTGAAGTTTCAGGTCCAGTCCATATCCAGACCAGATGGTGGATCAGCACCTAGAGACGACCTCAACAGCCCTGACTGTCAGGAGACCATGTCAACTAGATGCGCCCCAGAGACAGATCCCCTGCGAAGACCTCATCACCTCGACGACCATCGGCACAAGACCACGGGAACCAGACAAGTCCTCTGCACAATCTGACCTGCGTTGCAGCCTGGAATTAAACCACATCATGCTGGTTTCATCTGGCCAGAGGAGAACTGGTCCCCAACTGAGTCTGGTTTCTCCATTTCTGTCACCGGTGGAGTTCTGGTTCCTTGCCACTGTCGCCTTTGGCTTACTGGGGACACTCAATTTCTGGCAATATTGTCAGCTTGATTGCACAGACACTATTGGAAGACGGCTGAACTTGATGATGACATCACTGAATCAACAATGAACTGACTTTAGCTGGAAAAAATGACTCTTTGATATTGTCCTCTTGCATTACTGACAAACTATTTTCCTATTTGACACTGTAAAGCTGCTTTGACACAATCTGTATTGTATAAAGCGCTATACAAATAAAGGTGACTTGACATTACGCTCGTCATTCCTGTTTAACCCATGTAAACTGCGACCACAACAGCTGTTATAATAAACATACCAGTCATTCATTTACATGAGCCTGTCAACCCTTTTAGAGACGTTGACGTTGTGAGAAAACATCCTAATTAAACCAAACATGTGTCGTAATGAAAACTGAAATGTCACGTCAGTGCATAAACGGTTACATCTAAACTTAAAGAGACAGTGCTACTTTTCAATACTTAACAACATCTTACGCTGTCACCTCTGGGTAGCAGCAGCATGTGTATCGCGGAACTACCGCCTTTATCAAAATAAACAAATTTGGTACCTACCCAAAAAAACACTCTCACACTTCCACACAGGAGCCTGAACAGATATGAGCCCCTTTGGTTCCGAGATCACGGTTCCGTGCAGTTATTCATTGGGTTGAATAAGCGGCGCAATACCGAGAAAAGCAATGCTGAATTTGAAGCACGCACTTCCTCGAGCGCTCTCGCGAATGTGGGTCAGCGGGCCTAGTGTGACACGCGAGGCGAACGGAAGCTGCTCCTGATCGCCGCAAAATCCAAACGCGTTCAGTTCATGCTCGTAACGCCATATACATAAGCAGTTAGGACTTCTTTTAGACTTTTACCTTAAAACGGCGGCCGTGCGAGTGCGATTTCGGTTTCGAACAGGATAAAAACATTTAGGCCAAGCCTACTTCACGCGAGCAGAGTCCAAGTCATGCGCAGTAGCACACACGGGCCACATCAGTTCACTTACAAAATAGTGTGCAAAAGCTAAATAGTGTTGTAAGTGGTCTGTGTTGTATGCTTAATCTTTGTGCACTTTTTGCATTATTTTTACGACATTTTATTCCAGTGGTACCTTAAATTGTAATGTTTGATGAGACTAATCACACTGTTTCCCCCCCCCAAAAAATTATATTTAATAAACTTAACTTTAAAAGGAGCCGACAAACTAGTACCCAGCTCATATTACTGGTAAACTAGGTTGTTTGCACATATTCACCATTGAAGTCTTAAACTGGTTTTATTTAAGATGTAAGTTAGACACAATATTCCAGAAATGGGGCCTGATTTTATTTTGGCCATAAACATATCTTCTATGAAAACAAATTTGTTCACTGTTTTTTTTTTTTTTACATTTCATTTAAATGCGCTGTTTGATCATTTAAGATTAAAATGTGTACAGGTGAGAACTAAACATGTTGGATTTATTTGTTTATTTGACAGTTTATTAGTTTATTTGACAGTTTATGATATGAGCTTTGTTTTTTAATACAGCATACAGATTGGTGGTATTGTTTCAATTTCACATTAAATAAAAATAAGTTACACAAATAAAATACACATCTGTTTTATTTCTAAATATTTATCATTACAGAGGGCAAAGCAGGTCCCAAGTCCCTTTAGGGTCAATGAGACTTTTATTTTGGAATAAAATGTCGTCTTTTGTTGACGTCAGTAGCCGCGACTGTGTGCGATTTTCAACCTTCGAATGTCACGTGTAAGGCTTTCTAAGAATTATCTTCTGAATCACAGTTGATTTTATCTGTTTTTATAAATTCAGAGACGATGTTGATACCATTCAGAAGGGTGTTATTTACGGCAATCCGACAACACAACTGTAGACTTTTTTCGGACTCTCATGCCACTTCCAGTACAAGAAAAGTAAGTTTCATGATTCGTATCATCAGCTAAATGTCTCTCTTTACACACATGTCATTAACAGGTCATTCGTTTTGTTTTTATTGTTATGTGTGAATGGGTTTATTCAGGGTTTAGTTCTGGGCGTGTATGAGAAACAGCCAGACAATGACAGGATACGTTTGACGGAGGCTGCGGCGGTATTTGACAGCTCGATCTCAGGAAAACTGTCAGAAATGCTGACGATGTAAGTCACTGATTTGACTTTTGCATCCTTACTGTTCTTCTCGTTTTTTCATCTATTCTTTCATTCCTTTTCTCTGTTCTATAGATCTGGACCTCCCCTGAAAAAAGGCAAAAGCAGGATCTTCTATGGTTTACATCAGGTGTGAACCCACATCTGTATGATCTTCGATGTCCTTTAGATGCTTGATGACAAGATTAATATATTAATATATCAGTCGATCCTTACCAAAGTTTTTTCTTTTTTCTTTTAAAGGACTTCCCTAGTGTAGTTGTTGTTGGTCTTGGTAAGAGCGGCACAGGTGTGTGTGGAAAAGAGAACTGGGACAACTGTAAGGAAAGCATCCGTGCAGCTGTGTCAGGTAAATGTCATTGTTGTGTTCGGCTAAATCTCACAAGGCCCTGCCAAGAACATGATGTCTAAGTAAGATTTCACCCCCAAATCAAAAGAAATTAGATTTTGCTTAAAGAAAATGAAGAATTAATGTGTTTTGAATGTTGTTTATTCTGCTCTCTATTACTGTAATGCATAATTTAATTGCAATCTTGTGGAAAGCCTTCCCAGAAGAGTGGTAGCTATTAATAGCTGCAAAGGGGGACCAACTCTATAAATGTCTGTGTATTTAGAATGCAATGTCATTAAAATCCCTGTTGGTGTAATGGTCTCAATGTTTTTTCCCCCCCTCTCATTTGTAGTAATTTTTTTTTATATATATATATGTTAGTTTTATTATTTATTAATGTTTAAACTAGTAACTAATATATATATATATATATATATATATATATATATATATATTAGGGCTGTCTGTCTACATTAATAAATAATAAAACTAACATATATATATATAAAAAAAAATTACTACAAATGAGAGGGGGGGAAAAAACATTGAGACCATTACACCAACAGGGATTTTAATGACATTGCATTCTAAATACATAATTAATCGCAAAATAAATTTGACTTTGAAAATACCCACAAAAGATTATTTAAAGCTATTTTTGTGTTAAATGAGAAAGTATCAAGTAGACATTACAAATTGTTTCTTTAGAAATAAATATTTTATTTGATTCAACGTAAAATTTATAACACATAAACATTTAGGCCACAACGGCCTAACATAAACTATGGAACATAAAAGAAGATAATTTGAGAAACATCTCAGTATTTTTTGTTCATACAATGAAAGTCATTACTAAAACAGCTTTGTTACCAACAGTCTTCAAAATACATTCTTTTATGTTCCACAAAAGAAAGGTTTGAAATGAGGGTGAGTGAATGATGACAGTATTAAATTTTTTGGGGTGAACTATCCCTTTAAATGTTGTTATTATTATTATGAAATGATACTCTAAACAAGAAACTAAATCTGCCAGCAGGTGGCGGTAAATGTCTTCATTTGATTCGTTCAAACGTCTGATTCATTCAGGAATTAAAGGGATACTCCACCCCAAAATGAAAATTTTGTCAGTAATCAACCCCCATGTCGTTCCAAACCCGTAAAAGCTTCGTTCTTTAAGATATTTTGGATGAAAACCGGGAGGCTTGTGACTGTCCCATTGACTGCCAAGTAACTTACACTGTCAAGGACCAGAAAAGTATGAAAGAACCAGAAATACATTAAGACCATTACGTTAAAATGCTATTGTTTACATTCCTCAAAATGGTCTATATGTACATTTTTAACCAGATCACAAATGTTATATATATATATATATTATATATATACATACATACATGTTATTTAATTATTAATAATTAAGAAATGGTTAAAATATAGTATATTAGTTCTGAGTAGGGGTGGAAAATTTCTGGAAACTTTCCAAGAATCCCTGGAATATTCCAAAATATCCTGGAAAATTTCAAAAATTTCTAGAATGTTTCCGAAATTTTCCACCTTTTTGCAACCCTAGTTCTGAGAAGAATTGGAATTGCAACAAAAACTAGAACGTTAAATATAAAGACACAATGTGCTTAACTGTCATGAAAAAGATATATACATAAATGGTCGTAAAATAGGCTTTGTTTTCTCTCAAAAATGTCTTATTGTGACCACAGCATTTTTTTTTCTGAGTTCAAGTAGTTTGTATTTTTCATAATACATGTGTTGGAAATTGAGAACATGTTTTAAATTGACCCTATTTCAAATCGCCCCTAACAAGTTTGCCTGTGTTTGTACAGCGGGATGCAGGCAGCTTCAGGATCTGGAGGTAGCTCATGTTGAGGTGGACCCTTGTGGAGATGGGCAGTCAGCAGCAGAGGGCGCTGTGCTCGGACTTTTTGAGTATGATGAGTTCAAAACCAAGAAGAAGGCCCGTGTCACGACCCTACCATATGGGAGGTATATAAAACACAGATGTTTAGATATTCATGAATTCCTAGGAAGTTTATTGCATGAGTTGTAATAAAGTCACACACATGCAGCACCTCACACTCATCCTAAGAATTCTGGCTCTTAATTTTCTTCTTTCCTGTTTCTTTGCAGTGTGGATTCAGCAGCATGGCAGAAAGGTGTTCTGTATGGGGACGGGCAGAACCTGGCCAGACGACTAATGGAAGCTCCAGCCAATCACATCACTCCCACAGCGTTCGCAAACACTATAGAGCAGAAACTCTCACCCTTTGCTCATAAAGTGGCTGTCCACAAGAGGTAGTCTCAGAGTTCATTAAAATCAATCACTCTATTCATTAATGATGACTCAACACATCACTTTTCTGCATTTGTTTACCTCTCGTTCTTTAAGGCCTCAGTCTTGGATTGAGAGTGAGCAAATGGGGGCTTTTCTCAGTGTGTCTAAAGGCTCAGAGGAGCCCCCTGTCTTTCTCGAGCTGCATTACAAAGGCAGTTTAGACTCTGCACAGCCCCCTCTTGTGCTGGTGGGAAAAGGAATCACCTTTGACAGGTAACTGCATCTGTATAGAACCTAAAAACATCAGTAGTTGGGAATTTGAATCTCAAATAATTTGTGTGTCTGTCTCATTCCAGTGGTGGTATCTCTCTGAAGCCGTCTTCAGGCATGGATGCCATGAGAGCAGATATGGGCGGAGCAGCCACTGTGTGTTCCGCTCTCGTGACGGCAGCCGCTCTCAAACTCCCAATCAATATCATTGGTCCGTCCACTGCACTAGACACTGTCCACTGCAACCATTCGCACACAAACTAATCTCGTGTTCCTTATTTCAGGTTTGGCACCACTCTGTGAAAACATGCCAAGTGGAAAAGCAAACAAACCGGGTGACGTTGTCCGTGCCAAAAATGGCAAAACCATTCAGGTATTCTGCACTCGCACATACAATACCGATATGCATTACTGTTTAACATTGCCTACATTATCTGGTATGGCAAAGCTGAATTTTGGAGTAAAATTAGAATTGATTTTTCAGTAATCATTCTAATATGCTGATTTGGTGCTCAAGAATTTTTTTTTATTTTTAGCAATGTTGAAAAAAAGTGTAATATGTTTGCGCAAATTGTGATACATTTTTGATACGATTAATTGAAAGTTCAAAAGAACAGTGTTTATTTAATGTCAAAATGCTTTACTTTTATCATTCTAGTGTCCTTGGTGAATAAGTAGTTAGTTTCTTTTTTTCTTTGGTAGGTTGACAACACTGATGCGGAGGGCAGATTGATTTTGGCTGATGCTCTGTGTTATGCTCACAGTTTCAAGCCCAGAGCAATAATCAATGCGGCTACGCTTACAGGTACACAAGCTGCATTGATGCTTTCAAGTAAACATAGACTCATATTAATGGTTTCTCTCTGTCTTGGTTCCTCTGGCAGGTGCCATGGATGTGGCCTTAGGTTCTGCTGCTGCAGGAGTGTTTACAAACTCTGATTGGCTGTGGGAGCGGCTGCAAAAGGTAATTAGCAATGTCACAAAATGACTTGAATACTATTCTTCATTGACATCGTCCTTTCATATTGTAAGGCTTTGTGTGAGCTAATGTCATCATATGTGATTTGTGTTTCCTCCTAGGCAAGCATTGTTACTGGTGACAGGGTGTGGAGGATGCCACTGTTTCAGCACTACACCAAACAAATAACAGAGAGCGCACTGGCAGATCTGAACAACGTTGGAAAATACAGCCGGTATGTATGCACACTCAAACATGCTGTTTCACACATTGTATTATTCTTTTTCACATGTTCCCTTCCTTTAGTTCAACTGGACTAGTTACTAGTTATGTGAAGTAAAGGATATTGGGATATTAAAAAAAAAACAAAAAAAACAATGCAGTCCAAGTGTCAACTTCACTATGTATGTTACGTGAAAAGACAATGTTAACATGTCCAAATGTTATTCATACAACACACTCATACTTTGTAGTGCATATATAATGTTTATATAAATTTGTATCAAATGCAGTACATACTCGAACCAAATGTGATTTTCAATGTCCTGCCCCAACTTCTTGTTTCAATAGGAAAAATCTCTATACCGGAAAGAGAAATGTGTTTGCAAAACATTTTATAAGGGTCTTCATTCCTCGTTTGCCCATTGAGTTATCTACATTATTATGTACTGTATGTTATTAAGAATATGTTTATTCTACAAGGATGCATTGGTTAAAAAAAACATTAAAGAGGTTTAAAGGTATAGTTCACCCCAAAATAAAAAAAATCTCTCATCATTTACTCACTTTTGTTGTTCCAAACCTGTATGAATTTATTTCAGCTGTTTAACACAAAGTAAGATATTTTCAAGAATGCTAGCAACCAAACACATGACGGTAGCCATTGACTCCCATAGTATGGGAAAAAAATACTATGGAAGTCAGTGGCTACCGTCAACTGTTTGGCTACCATCATTCTTCAAAATATCTTATTTTGTACTCAACAGAAGAAAGAAATGACAGGTTTGGAACAAGTGGGGTGAGTAAATGATGACAGAATGTTCATTTTTGGGTGAACTATCCTTTTAAAATTATATTTCAAATAATTGTAGTTCTTTTGAATTTTCTGTTCATCGAAGAATCCTGAAAACAGTAATGTATCACAAAATATTAAGCATCACAACCATTTTCAAATGTGATCATAATATAAAAATGTTACTCAAGCACCATATTAGCCTGATTAGACTGATTTCTGCAGGATCAGGTGAAAATGAAGACTGGATTAATGGCTGCTATAAATTCAGCTTTGATCACAGGAATAAATTACATTTTAAAATACATTAAAACAATACAATTCTAATATTATTTAACAATTTTTCTAATATTAAATTTAACATTTTTGATCAAATAAATGCAGCCTTGGTGAGCATTAGAGACTTCTTTCAACATTTAAAACTCTTACCAACCCCAAACTTTGGAACAGCAGTGTGTCTGTTCTGTAATCTGTAGTAATTACTGTGCTTGTTTTTGGTTGCCGTGATGTTGAACCTCACAGTTCAGGTGGCGCCTGCACTGCTGCAGCCTTCCTGAGAGAGTTTGTGACGGCTGATCATTGGGCTCATCTCGACATTGCTGGGGTCATGACCAATAAGGATGAAATCCCATACCTGAGAAAAGGAATGTCTGGAAGACCTACACGTACGTTGGTGGAGTTCATTGCTGGTTTGGCCTCTGAACCCTAATGTGACCATTGTGACCTTTGACCTGGCTGCCTCAGAAGTATATCCATGATGTTCAGCGTTCAGAACGATAGTTTGTGGTTATTAATACGTTTGCTGCTGAAAATAGCAGACAAGTGATCAACACAGTGAGAGGATTGAAAAAGTCATTGCTGAAGTGTTTAAGGCACAAGAAGAAACTTTTAGTGCCCAGAACAGAAAAGAATATCTAATGGAAACTGCTGACAAGCACTGCTAGAACCTGCCACACTGTTGCTAAAATCTAGTTACTTTGAATAGCAAGGAATGAAACTGTAGAATATAAAAGACCAGTTTGCTGGACTGCTCTTTTAAAATTGAATTGTATAAAGAAGTGGCACAAGGTTCTGGGATCTTTTCAAATTCTGCGTATTTGTGTAATAAGATTACATGGTAGCAGTATTATACCATGCATAAATGCACAAAATACAAGGTCAATAAAATAATGTGGCAATGAAGATTGTGATAAATGTCACGGTGAAAGACTGGTGTGTTGGCATTGAGTCTGGATGTGCTGCCCAAATTATTTTTGCCTTGAAAACATACGTTGATTTTTGTAAACGAAGGGAAAATATATTTTTCATTAATTCGATCTTTCATTAAACACTTCATTTATGCTTAAAAAATGTGGCGCCTTGTTTTGCCATATTAATGTTGAAATGAACTTAAAAGTATAATTATTTCAGGATTTGCTCACCCTCATGTTTTTCCAAACTTGTATGACTGACATCTGCGGAACAAGATTTCGAAGAATGTTGGTAACTGAACAGTTTTGGTTACCATTGACTTCCATTATATGGATTAAAAAACATTTCTTAAAATATGTTTTAGTCAAACCGGTTTAGAATGACATGAGGGCCAGTAAATGACGACAGAGTTTACATTTTGGGGCAAACTATCCTTTTAATGCTGCTTACTAGTATATTCCCAACCATGTTTAAAGATTGACAGTATTTGCCCTATGAAGAGGTAATGTTTGAGAAAAAAAAACATCTGTACAAAGACTGTTCATGTGATTTGTGTCATTATGGAGAATTTTTTGAACTCAATAAATGGAAAAGTCTAATACAGTCACTGTGTACACCACTAGATGGCTTTGTGAAAGTGAATGGAGGAAGAAGAGAAGGTTTGTGTTATCTCAGAATGTTCAGTGTTGTGTCAGCTGGACCTGCGCACTCATTTACACACAAAACAGGACAATTTACTGGAATGAAACCCTCTCACACCATGCCTCTGTGTGTGTTTCTAACTTTTGGAACATTCTAACTATCCACTGGGGACACAGTTGCTAAAAGATGCCTTCAGAAATGTGCAAAATCTCGCAAAAACTTATTTTATGACATCCTCAAAGATAAAAGCAAATGTGTCACAAATGTGAAATTATTGTTATTAATAGGAAAACGATTTTCTTTTAGAATTTTGGTTAGGATTTGTCTGTAGTAATTCTTATTTTCAACTAGGTTTACGTGTGTTTTGAAGACGTTAGAACAGACATTGTGCTGTAAGCTGATGTGGAATTTGTGCAATAAACTTAATCTGAAAAGCGGGTCGAGATGGAGAGGAGAACGATTGTTCTAACAGCGCAGAGGTTTAAGCATGCGCGCCCTGCTTTCATCCCACATTCCCCCTACACACGCACAACCCAAATATCCCCTTTAGGAACATACACCATCCTTACCTACATATTCTAATTGACAGCACAGCACTGTTTCCATTCTACATGATAGAATTTGTCACTTACTTGTCAAGTAACTTTTAAAATACTTTTTAAATGGTATAGTTAATTACGTTGTCTTTTTTACCACAAGTTTACTTGTAAGCATATTCTAATTGACAGCACAGCACTGTTTCCATTCTACATGATAGAATTTGTCACTTACTTGTCAAGTAACTTTACTTTTTAAATGGTATAGTTAATTACGTTGTCTTTTTTACCACAAGTTTACTTGTAAACGTTACTTTAGACAGGAATTAAACATGGTGTTTTTGTTGCATAGTCACACGCAATGGTTGCTTTAGATTTACTTGGAACTATTTTTGTAAAATAATGTATTCTGCAATACTATGTTTAAAAAGTAAATTTACTTTTTAGATACAGCATTGCCGATTATGTTAAAATAGAGCTAGTATATTCAGCAAAAAACGGTATTGCTTGACATCTATTTTACTACAAGTTTATTTAAGTGTACTTTTTTAGACACAGTATTGCTGACTCTGTTACAAGTTTACTTGTAAGTTTACTTTTTAGACAGTATTGCAGACTGTTACATCTATTTTACTGCAAGTTTACTTTTAAGGTTACTTTTTAGACGGTATTGTGGATTACGTTAAAATAGAGGCAGTATATTCAGCAAAACTGTCTAAAATGTAAGTTTACTTTTTAAACAGTATTGGTGATTGCATCTATTTTACTACAAGTTTACTTGTAAGTTTGTATTGTAGTATTGCAGGTGATGTTACATCTGTTTTGCTACAAGTTT
This sequence comes from Sinocyclocheilus rhinocerous, assembly GCF_001515625.1. Taxonomy (NCBI): domain Eukaryota; kingdom Metazoa; phylum Chordata; class Actinopteri; order Cypriniformes; family Cyprinidae; genus Sinocyclocheilus; species Sinocyclocheilus rhinocerous. Next base: position 96,424 of record NW_015635021.1, read on the forward strand.
ACTTGTTAGTATACTTTTTAGACGCAGTATTGCAGGTTTCTACAAGTTTACATGTTAGTTTACTTTTTAGACACAGTATTGCAGACTGTTACATCTATTTTACTGCACGTTAACTTGTAAGTTTACTTTTTAAACAGTATTGGTGATTACATCTATTTTACTACAAGTTTACTTGTAAGTTTGCTTTTTAGACGCAGTATTGCAGACTGTTACATCTATTTTACTGCACGTTAACTTGTAAGTTTACTTTTTAAACAGTATTGGTGATTACATCTATTTTACTACAAGTTTACTTGTAAGTTTGCTTTTTAGACGCAGTATTGCAGGTGACGTTACATCTGTTTTGCTACAAGTTTACTTAATTTACTTTTTAGACGCAGTATTGCTGACTGTTACAAGTTTACTTGTTAGTTTACTTTTTAGACGCAGTATTGCAGACTGTTACATCTATTTTACTGCAAGTTTACTTGTAAGTTTACATTTTAGACACAGTATTGCTAATTATGTTAAAATAGAGGCAGTAAATTCAGCAACACTTTCTAAAATGTAAGTTTACTTTTTAAACACAGTATTGGTGATTACATCTATTTTACTACAAGTTTACTTGTAAGTTTGCTTTTTAGACGCAGTATTGCTGTTTATTTGTAAATTTACTTTTTAGACACACTATTGCAGATTACATCTATTTTACTTCATTTACTTGTTGTGGGTTTACTTTTTTAGACAGTATTGCCGACTGTTCACGCAAGCATTTCGTTCAAAACTCTGATTTATTCAGTAATTAAACAACTTGTTTGTTGCTTAGTGACTTGCAACCGTTGTTTTAGCTTCATTTGGAACTATTTTTATTGTCAGAGTAAAGTAGACAAGGCAGAAAAAAGCAAAGTGATCCAAACAGTGAAAGTCCCAGTAGTTTTGTTGGACCACTGCTTGGCCAATCAAATTCAAGAACCAGAACTAAGTGTTGTATATTTTGTGCGATATAAATATGTGAACTGAGTGGAGTTGATTTATAGTCTGGTGGACAAAATCAGACTTCATTTAGTCATAAAGGTGTGAATCTTAGGTTTTATATGGGGATGAATCTTATCGTGAAGTCATCATAGTTTCTTGGTTAGGAATTGAGATTCTGTGATACGCCCATCTTGGGTGAGTCAGTGTATGGGATTTGAGAGTACAGAGTTATATGCATGAGATCTGTGTAAGGCTGAGACAAAGAGGGAACAGCTTTGATAACAATTTTGTTCAAAAGTGCAGCCAGAGGACAAGGTCACCCTCATACAGTCAAAATATACTCTTTGCCACTTTGTTCATCTTTTGTTAAAGTGTGAAAGTTTGTGGTAAACGTAGAGCTATATGCACATCACAAATCTTTGTTAAACTGTGTTTTAATAAAAATGTAAAAATGTGCATTTGGGAACTGTACAATGATGAGGTCTGAAAAATAACTTGCATTTAAAAAAATTTAACAGACACTTTGTCCAATATTTCTAAAAATCTAAATATCTAAATATTTTGTAGACAGCAGTGATATTAAATAGGAAGAAATTTGAGAATTTTGCAAAAGTCTCCTGATTTTTTTTTTACCCTAGATTTCACATTATTTTTTTTTTTATAAAAATTTTTTTTTATTAAATTTCATAAATTTGCAGTTATGCCAAGATACCAGTTTCTGCAATCAAAAGTCAGAGATTTCACTATGAATTTAAACATTTGCAAACAAATAAAAACAGCCTCATTTAATTTTAATTTCTCCTAAGAAATTGTAGGACTTTCTCCTACCATTCATAAGTTTTATTTAAAAGAAATAAATACTCTTATATATCAAAGATGCATTAGGTTGATCAAAAGTGACAGTAAGGACATTTATAATGTTACAATAATATATATATATTTTTTTTGTTTAATTCACAAATCACAAATCTTTGGCAACGTGTTTAACTGTTGTAATAATGTGCATTTGGGAACTGTATGAAAATGTATGAAACAATAAACATTACAATAATGTTACTTTTGATTTATTTTTATTTTTTTTAAATTAAAAATATATGCTGTTCTTTTAAACTTTTCTTTTTTTTCATCAAATAATCCTGGAAAAAAGTATCATTGTTTCCACAAAAAAAACAAACAAAAAAACAAGCCTTTTTCAACTGTGATAAGAAACAAATATTTCTTGAGCACCAATCAGCATATTGGAGTTTGGCATCACAGCAATAAATTACAAATTAAAACATATTTAAATAGACATAAACATTTACTTTAAAATGTAATAGTATTTTATAAAATTACTGTCAGCCTTGATGAACCAGAAACTTCTTTCAAAAAGTTAAAAACACTTACCAACCCAAAACTTTTGAAAGGTATGTAAAAATGAAACTTAAATGAAAACTCCATTAAGGTTGAGCTACTGAAGCGCAACCTCAGCAATAAATATTTCTTCTTGGTGTGTGTATGTGTTTTGGGTTGAGGGGGTGGTTTATGTATGTTTTGGGCCTGCAAATGACCTATTGTGTGTATGTTTTTGGGCTGCATGTTAATGAGTGTGTGTGTGGGAGAGTGTGTGTGATTGTACTCCCCCTCTTCAGACAGGAGTGTGATTGGCTTTAAACAGATTAACATTCTAACGGTCAGAGTCTCAAATCCACCCAGTAACAGAACAAAAACTGCTCACTAAAACATGCTGACCCTACCACATGTTCTCATGTTCTCTCCTTTTCTTTTGAATATTTCATTTATTTTGCTCTCCACCTGCCTTCATGTTCAAATGAATATTTAGGATCAATAAAGTATATCTCACTTATCATTTTGTCTCAGCTGCATCATGCTTGCACATCCCGCTTCAGATAACTGTTTGACTGTATTCATTCATTTTTGTAATACAACTTTCAACTTCCCCCTCATATTAAATTAAAAGTCCAATACTGGGATGCATGTAAACCTGTTTCTTCCTTAAAGTGAAAAAAAGGTAATTGCAACTTTAGTTTTCATAATGTGACTTTGTATCTTCTTATACTTTATTACTTGTTCTCACAATATATATATATATTTTACTTTGAGGCTGAAAAAGGCTTCCATAGCAATATCACAATAATAAAATAAAATTTCTTGGTCTAGTTCATGTTGATTTTGCTGTGTCACTTTAGTGCATAGTGACTCTGCAACCAGAGATGAGGAATGTGATTTTGTCCACTCCTACTGCTTTTACCCATGTGTAATTCACCTGCAAGCCTTTGTCATGTCCAGCATTGAGGAAGTGTTTCCGATCTCTCTCTCTGTCTCTTGTTTTCTCTCTGTATTGTCTCTCTATTGAGAGAGAGAAGAAGGTGTGTTGAATGCATTGATTGTATGAAAGGCGTTTCTGTGTGTGAGAATAAATAGAACTCTTCTCAGAGACTTGTGTTTCACACATGGGGGTTGGTTCATTTTATTTTTGTTTTCAGCCAAGTTAAGGGAAATATGGTTTAGTGAACTGTTCTAATCGGTGACTATAGTTATTAGATGAACTATTTGTTTGCCTGGGAAGACAATGGCATATATTAGTGAATGATATGAAAGGGGTAGTTCACCCAAAAATGAAACTTCTCAAGTTGTTTCAATTCTGTACACTGAAAAAAACAGAAGAAGAAGAAAAAATGGCGTAGAAAAAAGTTTTTTTATTTACAAAAGAAAAAAAAAACTTCACACAATTAGTTACTGTACAAAGAAATGGTAAGTAACACATTGAACTCAACACTGAGCATGAAATTTAGAAAAATAAAGACTGGAATAGTATTTTCTTGTTGAAGCGTGCTCCAATAATCTTTTATTTACAACTTCAAAAAAACAATTTCTTTCCTCTGTGAAAGATATTTTGAAAAATGTTTCCAAGTTTTGCAAATTCGGAAGTATTGTTTTTTATTGAATGGTAAATAAATAAATAAATATTCATATTTGAAATAAGAGTATTTCAAATATCTTTTTTTAATATCTTTTTTAGTTGGTTATTTTAATTAACTACATATTAATGAACTACATGTACTTACTACAGGATCAGGGTTTGGTTTTGGGTTAATGGCTTCTAATTATGCATAATTTATCATTATTACTACAGTAAGTACATGTAACAACTATGTCACAATAAAATAAAGTGTTATCTGCAAGTTTATAATGAGAAATGAGAATTTATTAAGTGTTATTTCTAACAAATTTATTGTGGACATGACCTTTTAAAAAAACTGTTGTGTATGACCACATTTCATGAATTCATTTAATTCGAAATGCACACACACACACACACACACACACACAGGTTTGTTTTTGTGAAAAGTGGGGACATCCCAAGCTAGAGGTCAGTAAACTGGGTGAAATAGTTATTTTGGAGATGAAAATATTTTTTTTTTTTCAGTTTCATTCAAACATTCCAAGGTCTATGAGGAACAGAGTATGTGTTCATCTTTGTGTTACTTTGAGGCCTTCATTGCATAAATCAGAGAAACCAAATGGGATGGTGAGCTCTGATATTTGTAAGGTGTGTGCGTGTGTGTGTGTGTGTGTGCGTGTGTGTGCGTGCGTGCGTGTGTGTGTGTGTGTGTGTGTGTGTGTGGAATGCTGCTCTGGCCTGTCTCCAGGTTGAGGGAGGGATAGCGTTTCCAATCCGAGAGGCTGGAAGCATTCTGGTTTGGTGAGTTTCTGAGACGCACACACATAAACACACACAGAGAGAAAGGAACAGGTTGCTCGGACCAGCCCGGTGAGAAAGATGTGAGACTAAACATTTCCCGGTACTGCTGTAGACACAGACCAACACGCACGCACACTCTTTTTATCAGTGTCTGAAGAGTTCATATTTCTTACATACTGTATATAGATTTAATGAAAGATTTGTTTTTGACCTTTGGCATTTCAGACTGGTCCAGTATTTCTACAGATTTTTTTGTTCATTTTTTTCCTCCTCACAGTGGAGGAATATGAAGATTATGTCAGCGAGAGGCAGGTACAGAGACAGGTGCTAATTACTCTCTCTCTCTCTCTTTCTTTCTCCGCCCGGTCTCTCTCGTTTTCTCTCCCTCCTCCTTCTCCTTGCCAGTGAAGGAGACAAGCAGAGGAATGAACAGCAGGGACAGGGAAGTGAAACAGTTTGGAGACAGAAACCAAAAGAGAAAAAGAAGAGAAACTTAAAAGTTTTTTCACGACCTGTGAGAACAGACACGACAACGGGTGAAATACAGAGAAACAGGGATGAATGTGGCTGATCTGCTGTACCTTTGATTAATGCTACACGTAGATTCTCTTTGACAGCTACTTAAAAGCGCAGGTAGGTGCGTATATTCTCAGGCATGTCTTTTTGTGATTCTCTCTGTCGGTGTCTTATGTTTTGTCTGTTTTCCTTCCTTGTTCTCTGTGTGTCATCTTCTCACAGATGGTCCAGTGATCAGATTCTCCCCTCTGACCTTATTTATTTTCATAGAGTTAAATTGACATCTCTCTCTCTTTCCCTCCCTCCCTTTTTCTTTCTCTTTTCCATCTTACAGTTGTAAGGTTACAATGTCCTTGTGTTGCGAAAACTGTGTTGAAAGTTGCTCTGCTGGTCTTTTGTGTGTGTGTGTGTGTGTGTGTTGTGTAACTGCACTCAGGGGGTGTGCTATAATTCAGTGTGTGTGTGAGAGAATCAGGTTTCTGACAATGAGATGGCTCAATCTAAGAGAAAAAACAATAAATAAAATCTATTGAGAGACGTCAATGCCCGTTCTAGCCAATGTACAGTAAGGCATACTCTGTGTAATAAGTGTACACGTACTTTTTTTTCAAAGGGGACTGGCACAACATGAACGGACAAGACACACACTTCACTTTAAAGATTAATCACTGTTTCATAAGCAAATAATTTTTTCTAGAGCAGTAGAATCTTGTTTTTCTACCAACAATATGTGGAAATGAAGTCCTGATGCATGTAAGAGGGAAGTGCCTCAGCTTCAGCTTGATATCATCTGATAAAAACCTCACTTTAGGAATGCCCGAAATATTTTTTAAAGGTAAAAAATGACTCAAATACTGTATGCCATAAACAAATGTATCTTTTAGGGTTAGAGTTAGTTTGTTGCAATTATAATTAGCTTTATGTAAGAAGAATAGCTAGATAACTGTAGATAAACGCGCATGTGGGTGGGTGTGTTTACTTAGCTGTACTTGAGGTATAATTTTGCCCGCAGAAGTGAGCTAAATCGTATAAAACCTCCCTTTGTGGAGAACTAGGGACTTTTTAAATTGGAAAAATGATTCATAAATAAGCCATTTTTTATTCTAAAATTGCACAAAAAAAATTCTGTTAGTTGTAGTAGTCAGTAGCAGTAGTAATTATAATATCTTTATATAAAAATCATAGTCTGAGTCCCTATTTAGATATCTAGGTAAATGTCTGTGAGTGCCTTTGAATGGGTTATTTCATGTAGGGGGTAAAGAGGTCAGTGGTCTTGAGAGCCGACCCGCTGTGGCTTTGCATTGTGGGGGATGTAGTTTAAAAGAAATTAAATGAAGAACTAGAGAAGAATTTACACTGAAGTGAAGTACAAAGAAAAGACAACCTGCCTCTGTGTGTGCGTGTCTCAGTGGTCATGTGATTCTCTGTTGTTACTCGAAATACCGCATCTGTTAAATGTGTAGGCATGTTTATTTGGTGACAGACCTTTAGGGGCCCACTAGTGCATACACTTGAGAGTGTGTGTGTGTGTGTGTGCGTGTGTGTTTGAAATCTGATGTGTGGCTCTGACTTGAACCAGTTCTCTCTGACTCCAGCTGCTTATCTGATTCTCAGAAGGCAGCATATTCAGGTCCATATGTGTTTTATATGAATTTATATGCATTTCACTTTTTATTCATTCATGTTTTTAATTTTCTTTTAATTTTAATAAAAATTCCTAAAGACATCATCATTTTTGTTTTATGAATTCTGAGAGTGAACGATGAAGCAGAAATGTTGATAGAGTTTCTGAGACCAGTTAGTTTCTGTGAGTCAGTTCAAACTTTCTATTTTAATTAACTGATTCAAAATTTTGAATATTTGGTATGAGCATTAAGACAGGAGCAAAAATCCATGTAAAGTTGCAGCGTTTGGTTTATTTCCGTGAATCAGTTCAATCTGTCTCTGTTGTGATGTGTCATCACTCAAAACTGTCTCTATAGCATTTTCATGAATGCAGATATTTTAATTTAATATTGAAAAATATAAGTTCATAATTATAGCTTTTTGTTACTGTTTATTGTTATATTGCTGCATAAAAATAAAATTCTTAAAAATATTCCTTCCATTTGATGACAACAAATAAAAATTGACCTGTCAATATTCGTCAAAAGATTAAAAATTTGTTTTTTCTTTGCTATATCGTCCAGTCTTATTCTCAAAATGTTTTTATTTCTAAACAAACAAACTAACAAACAAACACTTAAAATCAGTCAGCCACTTTCATTTCTTGATCCCCCAAAACTCTAAATTGAATAGAATTGTAAGGTTTAGGGACATTTCTCAATTCTACGTCTTTTATTGACTCATTAGTTTTGTTTCCGTGTTTTTTCTTTGCTATATCGTCCAGTCTTATTCTCAAAATGTCTTTATTTCTAAACAAACAAACTAACAAACAAACACTTAAAATCAGTCAACCACTTTCATTTCTTGATCCCCCAAAAACTCTAAATTGAATAGAATTGTAAGGTTTAGGGACATTTCTCAATTCTACGTCTTTTATTGACTCATTAGTTTTGTTTCCTCTTTGTGGGAAACACACATATCTTATTCATCCACCTTCAGCACTTCAGTCAGCCTTTCTGACTTCTTGTAGACATACTATTAAATATAAAGAAGGAAACAGAGAGAGATCAAGTCAGGTCACCTCTCTTTCTGTGTTCTTAAAGTCATATGACTGATCATGTGACCTCCTCAGCATGCCTTTAACCCTGACAGACATCTGGACGTGTGTGTGTGTGTGTGAGAGAGAGAGTGAGTGAAACAGGATCTCCTCTCTCTCCCTTCTGCTTTTCTTCCCATCTCTCTCCCTAACACACACCGAATACCTGCACTTCACAATGAATGCATTCTTACACTGTCTCTATAGACAGACTAGAAGAGCCGTGTGTGTGTGTGTGTGTGTGTTCAGCATGGTTCTCCTACTTTGATTAATAGTGACTCCTGAGGGGAGGAGCTCTTTTAGACCAAAGACTTAATTTGGGATATCCCACCGTGTGCCACACACACACACACACACACACACTAGTCTCCTTAGTGACACAAGTTCTGCATGTCTGAATCAAGTCACTCAATTTCTCTCTGTCTTGCTAATGCTTTTATGCCGCTTCATTACACACTTCTCTCTCTCCCCTTTCTTCTTTTCTTTGTTTTAGTGAGTAATAATAGGCCCCGTTCATTAAACCGGTCACATTTTATAATAAGGTTCCATTAGTTAATGTATTAACTAACATGATCAAACAATGAACAATACATTTATTACAGTATTTATTCATCTTTGTTAATGTTAGTTAATGAAAATACAGTCGTTCAATGTTAGTTCATGTTAATTCACAGTGCATTAACTAATGTTATCAAGCGCAACTTTTGATTTTAATAATGCATTAGTAAATGTTGAAATTAACATTAACTAAGATTAATAAATGCTGTAGAAGTATTGTTCATTCTTAGTTCGTGTTAACTAAAGTAGTTAACTAATAAACCTTATTGTAAGGTGTTACCATTAAACCCAACAAACAGGACAAAATCAGCACTGGTGTGTGAATACTGATACATCTTAATAACATTTCCAGTAAATTTGCTATTGCGTGTGTATGTGTGGAATGAAGGGGTGAGAGAACGTAATGGTCCCTAGCAGTCTGTCTTCTTTTAAATGTAACTCTTTAAAACATCTCATCCCTCTTGCACTGATATTGAAGACTCACAAACTTACAAATGTTTCCTTTTCTGTAAGTACACCCTGTCTTTCCACTAAAACACTTTTCTCTGAACATGAATAAATAATACATTGCATCATTGTTTTACATAAAGTGTTAACCTCTCAAAAACTGGTTTTAGTTTTGTCTGAACCTTCAATCGATGTGCAATGAGAAAAAGCAGTTACTTGGCTGAAAATCAATCATTTTTAGAGTTGACGATCTGAGGCAATATTAGCAACAGAGACAGTCTGCAGTAGTTAAAGAAATATTTCACAAAAAAAATTGCAATTTTTGTCATTATTTACACAGGTAACACTTTAGTTTGGGGACCAATTATCACTATTAGCTAGTTAGCATGCATATTACTAGCATATTAATGCCTTAATCTGCATGACCATATTTTAGATCCCGTAATCTTACCCCATACCTAAATTTACTAACTATTAATAGGCAGTAAATTAGGAGTTTATTGAGGCAAAAGTCATAGCTAATAGTTAGTGAGAATTGGTCCCCAAACTAAAGTGTGACATTTACACACCTTAGTTCCAAACCCATAAGACTTTAATTCATCTTTGAAACACAAATAAAGATATTTTGAATGAAACCTGGGAGATTTCTGTCTGTTCATTTAAATACATTGTAAAAGTAATCCATAGGAATCACCGTTTAATCCAAGTCTTCTGAAGAGGCGTGGTCGTATTGTATGATGAACAGATATAATTTAGGCTTTTATTCACAAATAAACATTGATCATATAAATATACATTGACATATAGAGCACATCGTTTATGGTAAATGGAAGCTCAAATGTGCTTTGGATGTGCAAGAACCAATTAGGTTTGTTCTTGTGCATCAACCAAGTGGTTGAGCTTCTGTTTACCATATTTGATGTGCTCTATATGTGCTGATTGATGTTTATATGTGAATAAAAGCCTAAATTATATCTGTTCATCATATAAAACGCTGATGTCTGTTTGGAAGACTTGGAACCGCTTGATTCAAGTGGATTACTTTTACAATATCTATGAAGTTTTTGAAGAGTCAAATTTTGGTAGAATGGACTTCAAATGGAGGGACAAAAATCGTAACGGTTGTATTAAAAATATGAGACGTCACATTCCTAGGTCTGCTTTTTTTTTAATAAATCAGAAATTGCAACTAATAATTATTTTAAAATGTGGAAATATACCATCTATTCCATTTTGCCGTAACATGCTTATAAAAAATGCAGCTTTGAAGTTTATGTTCTTCAAATCTATGAAGCTTAGATTCTTTATTGGTCCAGTATCTTAGTACTGTGCTAATACACAGATCAGAGTGAACAAACTTTTGTCTTCCGTGTAAATCTGAGATTCTGTTGCTATTGGTGCACCATTGCACTTTGTAGCCCTGCCTACAGTGAAATCTAATTGGTCTAAAATCACGCTGTGTATTACACTTCGATATGGCTCTTCCGTGTCTTGAGTTATTTAAAGTTCTTGGGCGGTTGAGCCACTGGTGCAGTCACCATCAGATGACCTTGACTCAGAGATCTACTGTAGGTAGACAGTCAGAGCGCATGTCTGTTTTCGTGTCCGCGTGTGCCTTTAGTGTATTTATGTATTCGTACAGTGTTGAAGTTTGAGTTAAACCTGTTTTTCCAGTTACCGTTTCCGGCAATGTGTGACACGATATGTGCAAACCTAAAACACACTTTTTTCTGTTATCATTATCACCCCAAATACACACACACACACGCACGTCTTCTATCCATGGTCCCTTGAAGATATATTTAATAAGTTTCATATTTATCTAATACTCTGTCCCTCTTTTTCTGTAACAAACACACTCATCCTGAGGAAGAACAGAAGGAACTCAATAAATGACAAGGTTTTAAACGTGTATAATGGGCACTGATAAGGTTGTATATGCAGACTTTGCACCCTCTCAAGGCATGTTGACTCTCTATACAGCCTCACCCTAGTTTATGACCTACCCACAATGCATCATGTGCCCAGGTTTTATAATGTTGCTAATGATTTAAAAGATAACTGATGGTGCTATTTTACATCTCAAGGTTGTATTTTGCGCGAATGGGGATAAACTTCGGAAATGTTTCCTTGGGAATTAATGTGTGTACACTAGCATTCTGAGCTCATGACTGTTGTAGACAGTTGAGGGATCCATCCAACTGGTTTGCCACCCTTTTGTGTGTGTGTGTGTGTGTGTTTTGTGTGGCTACTAGGGATTCTTGTGATCAGCCAACCACCTAGAACAAAAATTGTTTTGCCTCTTAAGCACACTGTCATTTCCTGTTTATGCACGTCCCCCATCGCACTTGTCTCATTTCCCTCCCTCATCCCACCACCATGATGATTAGTAGTTACAGCTGAATGTGTAACAAGTGACCATCATCATATGACATCTTACTGACTCTGCAGGAAAATATAATCAGGGAGTTGATAAATAACATGACCGTGAACTTTGCTTTTTCAACGTTTCAAGATTTTAGTATCAGTTTGTGGGCTATAAAGTGTTGCTTTTTTAGCATAATTTTTTTTTTGTTCTTACACAAAGTCTCTTATGTTCACCAAGGCTGCATTTCTTAGACCAAAATACAGTAATATTGTGAAATATTATTACAATTTCAAATATCAGTTTTCTATTTTAATATATTTTAAAATGTAATTTATTCTTGTGACGCAAAGCTTAATTTTCAGCATCATTACTCCAGTCTTCAGTGTCACATGATCCTTCAGAAATCATTGTAATTTTCTGCTTTGGTGCTCAAGAAACACACTTTATTATTATTGTAAGTTGAAAACAGTCATGATGCTTAATATTTCTGTGGAAACCATGATGCATTTTTTTCTGAGTTTTTTTTTTTTTTTTTGTGAATAGAAAATGCAGCATTAATTTAATACAGAAATATTTTGTAACATTATAAATATTAAAAAATAAAAACATACCTACAGAACCCAAATTAAACTTTTGAATAGTAGTGTACAATCAGACCAGACAAAGTGTATTCTGACTAAATGTATATAAATAAATGCTATTTAGAAGAATGTAAACATATGCAAACATAAATATACATGTATAATTTTATATATAAAATAAAACATTTGCATATAAATCTCAAATATGTCATTATATTATAGTAGATGTTTCGCAAGTGACAATTTTGTTGAAGGGGTCTTAAAAGCATGACATATATATATATATATATATATATATATACACACTCTAAAAAATGCTGGGTTAAATATAACCCAGCGCTGGGTTAAAAAGGGACAAACCCAGCGTTTGGGTTGTTTTGACCCAGCGTTTGGGTTCAAAACAACCCAATATATATATTTTTTTTTTTAAACATTTTTTTTTTTTCATATATATTTTCCCCTGTCTGCTACCTTTAACATCACAGCCTAGTGTTTGCAACATGCACTCAAGCACACACGCAAACACAAACCCATCTGCGAATCAATGATTTCCACCTTATCAAAGTAACTAAAGCAAAGTAAAACACCCTGCAACGTGTAAGTACCTGTTTCTTAGGAACAGGAATGAGAAGATTTCACAGACCTTTCTAGGTTTGAATGTGCATGAGGGCCGCTGAGCTTCCAACTGTTTGTCTTGAAATGTTTTTGAATGCAGGAATGCAGGAATTCAGGAAATTGATTTCAGGTTAGACTGAACAGTTTTCAGTCAGTTGCCACCTATAATGAACTTTTGCTCAGTCAATGGACAACCTGATTCACAGCCCACCGCACACAGTCACGCTCCTGCACAGACATCTCGTTTGCTCCCAGAAAAACGGGAGAGAAGGGTTCTTGGGTGTGACAAGGAAAAGGAAGAAAGAAAGAAAGCAATACAGGAGAGAGGTGTAGGAGGGGGCACCATTGCTCTGCCCCACCCCTCACATGCACTGAGTAAACACTCTTTTACCAACTGCACCTCCAATCACACACTCTGCTCCTCTACCCCACAGACGGTGTGTGTGAGAGCGAGAGAGTGACTGAGAGAGAGAAGAGGGTAACCGCTGACGCCAGACAGACAGAAAGCCTGAGTGTGTGTGTGTGTGTGTGTGTGACTGTGTGAATGGTACACACACCAGCTACACTGCCACTCGAACACATCCATTCACCTGAAAAAGCAGGTAACGCGTCTGTGTTTTTTCGCCTGTGTGTCTGTGACCACTGAGATTCTGAAGTATGTGTGTGTTTTCTGCTTGTGGGCACTTGCTTAGTTCTGGCTGATGTCTTATTTAAATCATTCGTTTACTTTACGTCCTTTTTGAGTGGCAACAATGACCTTCAGAGGAACTTCAGAGGAAGAAAACATATATTTGCTCACTTTATTGTAGAGTAATTGTAATACAAAAACAAAATACTGTTGAAATGCAAATAGCATCTCATGTAATTTGACTAGCAGCATTGTGTGTTTATGCAAGTGAGCGTAAAATAGAGTAAAATGTAATTGTGCGTCACAGTGCGCTGTGTTGGTCTTTGGACTCGACTTCTTCAGCCTTATGTTTGCTGTTAGGGTGGGCCCAGACCTGCGCGTGTTACTGTTATCAGAAAGGTTCCCGTTTTTCTCCAGTCAGTGGCAGATATCTTGATTCTCCATGTGCAGATTTCTCACAGAAACCTCATCAAGAGAAAGTGATGAGACATCAGTGATGTGCTTACTGGAGGCATTTTTGAGCAGATCATCAGCTGTGTGTGTCTGTATCAGCGGATTGTGTTTGATCAGGCCTGGTCACATTGTGTTGCAGTAAGTAGATTAACTTCAGGAGTGAAGAGTTCAGACTGCAAGATAAGAAACCTCAAGATGTCATCAGCATTTGTGGTTCATCCCAATGCTCTTATGTGTTCAGTGTAGATACTATGGTAAAAAGAATTGAAGTGCTTTAGATCATGGTCAGGTGTGTGTGTGCATTTGTGATTTGTCCACTTCGTTATGTGTGCGTGTGTATGCAAAAATGCTCAATATGTGATGTTGTGTTTGATTGTGTGTGTATTCAATTAACCTTAATCATTTTTAGTTTTCTACTTTTTTCTTCCTCTTTTGTTATTAATTGTTAACAGTGTTAACTAAATCATTAAAAATAGTTTTCATTCATTGAAATAAAGCTGAAATAAAATAAAATATTAATATTAGTTGAAAAATGTAAACTTAGAAATGTTGCATTTGTAACTAATTTAAATAAAATAAAGTAGCAGTAAATTGATATAAAAAAAAAAATAATAATAAAAATTCTAATAAAATGAAAATGAAAACACAAGTTAATTCAAAATATTAATGAATACTATAAACAATACTTAAACAACACTGATAGTTTGGGTTATTTAATGCCTGTTTTGTGTAGTTTCAAGTCAGGAGAGCTAAATCATTATGTGTGCTTTATATGAATGACTGCAGGAAAGTTTTACTGCAGCATGTTTTCATAGAGAATTGAAACTGAGGATTACAGGAATTGAGAATGGTGTTGTGGGCATGATGGTCACCGTGTCCACACGTCTCTCACTTTGTCTGGCATCGTTTGACGCCAGTGTTGTCTTAAGAAACCATAATGTGTTCTTTATGTAATATCATAAAGCCATCTCCTGTTCACCTGCAATGCATAACCATATACAGACATGCAGATCTTTTAATTTTGAGTTTTCTTGTAACTCTGATAATTCCCAGTGCTGATTCTTGTTAGATTCTTTCTCATCACTGAATACAAAGATGTTTTATATCACAGTCATGAAACCTAAAGAGCTTAAATGTGCTTCATTTTGATTGTGGGGTGAGATGCGACATGTTCTTGATAGCTTTTTGTAGAGATTAACTCATATATTTTCAAATTTCTGTCACTTTCAGTATTTCAGATTGATTGTTATTGACATGGAGGATTATTCTCCATCTACATTAAGACATAAAGTGCATTAGCTGTTCGGATCACATCATGAAGTGCGCTAAGTGAACAGTCAGTAAGAACAAGATTTATCTGCTAAAGTAAATCTAAAGCTCAGGTATTAGTTTTAACTGACATTCGGCCACTTTGGCCTATAACTGTAACTGCTTGGCTGGTTAACAGAAGTGGTAGTTCCCTCTCGTGTCACTTTCAAAATCCTCCAGCAGCTTTTTCACTAGATAATCTCTTTAAAATGAAAGTTAAATTTAGTGTACTTTATGTAAATGATACATTTAATTTCAGCAGTTGTTCTCATTTGCTGTCATTAAATCATATTATTGCCATTCTCTGTTGCTATACAAACTCTACACTGTAAAAAAAAATCCGTAAAATTTACGGTAAAAAACCGGCAGCTGTGGTTGCCGGAATTTTACCGTAAAAAATACGGTAGCAACTATTAACTCTAGATATAACGAAAAATTCTCTATAGAGAGTGTGTTAAATTAAAGAGAATTGTGGATTCTTGTTTAGAGAGACTTAATGTTAATGATCTGCACAGTGATTACGAAGTGTTGCAAAGGTCAATGTTTGTCAGAGATGAGGTTTAATAATTATAGGATGCCATTATACAGATTTTTTGCTTAGTCACTGAGAAGAACATAATAAGGTGTTTCACTTTTCTGATCATCATGCGAGTGGTTTCTCAAAATGAGCTGTTTTAAGAGTCTCTTCAGCAATAAACATTAACTCACCAAATTATCTGTAGGCATGGCAACAAACTTTGACTCTTAACGCACTGGTCACCTTGTATGGATGTTGAGTGTAAATGGAGTTAATCTAAACCTTGCTGGCACCCCAACATTCAGACACAGTAAAAAAGACACAAGCGCTCTCTCACCCATGTCTTTCAGCCACCTTTTACCCCTGAGAGTCCTTCATGACACTCAGAGCAGCAGAGCTTTTGTGTATATGTGAGGGTTTTCTTCGCTCTCTTGGTTGCTCTATAGAGTGTATATTGTTTGAAGAGCCAGCTACACATCTACACATAAACAGAAAGACAGACACAAATGGGTCGGTGACGTGGCATGCTCATCTAACTCGTCTAGTAATTTATTCAAAAATGCATAAAAAATGCAATTCATACGTGCAATAACTTGACTATGCATCTTCTATGTTGACCATGTTTTTAATTCCTTAACAAAAAATTATTTTGATATTTTTGGGGGCATAATGTAAAATCTTTCAGGGTGAAACAACCATTCTGATAGCATTATAAAAAATGATATATTAACAAAAACTGCCACACTGCTTATTCATGTTTGAAAAACTTTTGTCTGTTGTGACCAAAACCATGCAGGAAACATAAAACATGCAATTCTATATATTCCATAACTAAAAATGTTGATATTTTTTTGGGGCATAAAGTCAAAAATGTTAGAATGATACAGCTGTCCTGGTAGCATTATGAAAAAAAAGCCTGATTAAAAGGATGAAATTCTTACTTAATACTTACCTTTTTTAAGTGTTTTAATAGGGGAAATCATATACATATATACACTGCTTATTAATATTTGAAAAACCTTTGTCTGTTAAATCAAAGTTGTCTGGTGTGACCAACATGCAAAAACATTCAGGAAACATAGAACAGGAAATTATATGATTTATTATTATATAAAACTGGAAATTATATATATATATATATATACTATCTACAATCTTTTCAAACTGGAGTACAAACACATGCACGATTATATGTAAGCAAAAAAAAAAAACCGTAGATGAGAATCTCAGTGAATGACTTTTCTCTAAGCTATTTGCTCCACACTATTTCCCATGCAAAATGTCAGCACTGATCCATTTTCCAAGTCACAGTGACCCAGCTCTGTACAGCAGGTGTGTGTGGTTGCTGTCAGTTCTGGGAGGCCAGCATGTATATTGTTCTACCCTTCTACATTTCACTCTTTTCTTTCACCGAGATCGAAGGAGTTTCACCCAAGAGATACTAATTGATCTGTCTGCACACAAAAGCCTTGTGTGTGTTCCTGTGTACTTGTGTGTGTCAGTTTATATGTGCTGATTGTCAAATATTGTCCTGTGTGTTAAAGAAGTCAAAGATCAGG
The DNA here is from genome assembly GCF_001515625.1 of Sinocyclocheilus rhinocerous. Classification (NCBI taxonomy): domain Eukaryota; kingdom Metazoa; phylum Chordata; class Actinopteri; order Cypriniformes; family Cyprinidae; genus Sinocyclocheilus; species Sinocyclocheilus rhinocerous. The sequence goes on from NW_015635021.1 coordinate 113,335, forward strand.
TACTTCTGTCAATCATTATCTTAGATACTCACAAAATATTATCTTGTGATCACACACACACAAACCCTCACACTTTCCAAGAATGGTCCTCCTTCATTTTATAATTTATTTCTATCACTTGTTATTTAGTAACAAGCCAATTATTTAATAACTTTATAAGCAAAATTAACACACACACACACACACACACACACTTAAAAGACAGTATGGAATATATGAAATAAACCATATGTATATCCTAGGCTCATTCTCAATGTAGAAGTACCATTTGTTTGTGTGGTAACACTTTACAATAAAGTCCCGTTAGTTAACTCTGGTTACATTAACTACCATTAACAAACAATAAGCAATACATTCGTTATAGTATTATATATATATATGTGTGTGTGTGTGTGTGTGTGTGTGTGTATATATATATATATATATATATATTACTTATCATTTTATTAATCTTACTTAAGATTTAATAGTAAGAATATTAATTGAATTTAACTAATAGTGTTATATTTCATTCTTAAACTCTATAAATAAATCTTAAATACTATTATTCTTACCATGAGTTTGATTTAGTCAGTCTGCTTTTCTTCCTGTTTCAGCTTGGCCTTGAGCCACACATGTACTGATTTTCAGTATATGTGTGTGTGTAAGCGTGTGAATGAGGAAGTGTTTGTGGATGTGTGTGAGAGAGCTCTGGTTTAGTACTGCTGAGTTGCCTGTTATTCCAACCTCACAGTCACAGTCACATGCTCCTTCAGCAAGCCTCTTAGAACTCATCATGAAAACACCAGGTACCAATTTAAGCACGGTGCGTGTAGTTGTTCATTTGTTTGAACTTTATTCCTGGAGTAAAATACTAATTTGTAATCTTTATGCCTTTGTTGTTACTGTATGTCCTGTATTATTTGTGTTTACATGCGTTTTTGTGTCTGTGTGAGTTGTGTGAATTTAGTTGTGTGATCCAGGATAAGCTGTGTGTGGGTCAGCATGCTCTGCATGTGTAACCATGGTTTCATTGCTAAGCAACCTAACTACCTTACCCTCTAAGCGGGCAGCAAGGTCCGGCTAACTGCTAAATTACTGACTAGAGCCAACTAAAAGCAAAACAGTGTGAATGAATATATACAGTATACTATATAATGTTCACTATTCAGTAAACACACTAATTCCCTACAAAAACGTAGTGTCTTTATGTCAAACACGATTTCCTTGTCAAAGATTTTGTAGTTTACTTCAGTGCATCTGTGTTCTGCTTATGGAAAATTCTAGACTGTAGGATTTAGGCATTTTGGAGATTTTTTCCATGCTAAAGAATGTAGATGCGGCTTAGTGAGGTTTATTAGGCAGCTTTAGGTGTAGAAGAGGATTTATATTTTGTCTCTGTGTGTGTTGTACAGAGAAAAAATGACTTACAATTTATTATATTTTATTATATTATAAGTGTGTGTGTGTGTGTGTGTATATATATATATATATATATATATATATAT
>NW_015635021.1:115001-139525 GCF_001515625.1 Sinocyclocheilus rhinocerous
AGAGATATTGGATTTTACATTGTACATGCTTATTTTGTCCATTTTTACATTTAGATAATCTTTGCTATCATTTAAATTGAATATTGCTACACCGGGATTCCAGTTTCAATACAGACAAAAAAATAAAAAGATTTTTAAAAAATGCTTGAAATTGAATTGTTTATGGAGATAGATGTATTAGTTAATTATGTGGCGATGTTCATAGTTTGTTTTCAATACAAGTAATTTATACATACTGACCAGATGAAATTTTTTGTCTCTTGTCTCTTTTTAGACTCCAATCCTGATTGGATGCTTATCTCAGAATGACAGCAGAAGACTCCGCCTCTGCCGTTGCTATGAGTAACCCTAGCCCTTCCTCCTCTTCTAAGGCCTCCTCTGGGCATCCGCAGCATCACAACGCCATCCCTGAGGGAGTGGCTGGGGCCCCCAATGAAGCTGCGCTTATGGCCTTGATGGAGCAGTCAGGTTATGGTATGGTGCAAGAAAATGGACAGCGCAAATATGGCCCGCCACCAGGCTGGCAAGGCCCCTCCCCTCCACGTGGCTGTGAAATCTTTGTGGGTAAAATCCCACGTGATGTTTACGAGGACGAGCTGGTGCCAGTATTTGAGACTGTTGGACGGATCTACGAGATGCGCCTAATGATGGATTTTGACGGGAAGAACCGCGGTTACGCGTTCGTCATGTTCACGCAGAAGCACGAAGCTAAGCGAGCAGTTCGTGAACTCAATAACTTCGAAATTCGTCCAGGAAGGTTGTTAGGTGTGTGCTCTAGTGTAGATAACTGCCGCCTCTTCATTGGCGGAATCCCAAAAACCAAGAAGCGTGAGGAGATCCTGGAGGAAGTTTCCAAGGTGACGGAGGGGGTGCTGGATGTGATTGTGTATGCGAGTGCTGCGGATAAGATGAAGAATCGTGGCTTTGCCTTTGTAGAGTACGAGTCTCACCGTGCTGCTGCTATGGCCAGAAGAAAGCTCATGCCAGGACGAATTCAGGTTAACACCATTTTCCACTGGAATCAAAGGAACTGTTCACTCAAAATTAAAAAATTCTGTCATTATATACTTAGAAAAGGAGAATTTTTTGAAGACTATTCACACTATTCAGCTATTTTCCATACAACAAAAGTGATAGACCATGCTTACTATGTTAAAAACACTATAATAAGGAACAAAAACACTATAAAAGCATAATAAAAGTATTCCATAAGACTCATGTGCTATATTCCACATCTTCTGAAGTCAGACGATAAATTTGCACAAGGAACAGACTGAAATTGAAGTCATTTTTCACTAGTAATTTTTTCACCTAGTTAGCTGATAACTAACTAACAGATTCAAGAACAAATAACTATTTCAAGATGATTATTTTCAAAGAACGGTTTGTTGCAAGTCAGACTGACAGATTAAATTAAAATGATCTGATTCCTATAGTTCAAAGACTCACTGCTTTGGGAAGATTTTATTAGTGGCTTCGGTTTCACTCAGTTCATCACAAATCTACTGAATGGCTTCAGAACACTTGTAATATAGCTCATAAGTCATATGGACTGATTATATTGTGCTTTTATCATATTCATTTGCGCTTTTTGAAGCTTTACATATAATAATGAAGTGCACTGGAAAATAGCTGTGTGAGGATCTATATAGAAAAAAATAGCAGCATTGGGGTTTGGAATGACATGAGGGTAAATAAATAATGAGAATTTTTATTTTTAGGTGAACTATTCCTTTATCCATGACATTTAGTGAATACATCTCCCTTACTTTAAACCTGTTGAGTGCATATCTGTTTCTCTGTGTATGTGTATATAGCTCTGGGGTCACCAGATTGCAGTTGACTGGGCAGAACCTGAGATTGACGTTGACGAGGACGTCATGGAAACAGTGAAGATTCTGTACGTGCGGAACCTGATGATAGAGACCAGTGAGGATATTCTACGCCAAACCTTCGGCCAGTTCAACCCTGGCTGCGTGGAACGTGTCAAAAAAATCCGAGACTACGCCTTTGTTCACTTCTCCAGTCGAGAAGATGCTGTGGTTGCAATGGACAACCTGAACGGCACAGAGATCGAAGGTTCCCGTATTGAAGTGACCCTGGCCAAGCCTGTGGATAAGGAGCAGTACACCCGCTATCAGAAAGCATCGAAGGCAACAGCGGCTCCGACAACTACCGACAACACCCAACAAAGTTACGTGTATCAGTGTGACCCATATACACTCACCTATTACGGCTATCCCTACAACACACTCATTGGGCCCAACCGAGAGTACTTCATCAAAGGTTGGAAACCTTTATTTTTCTCTTTACTTTCTCAAATCAGATTGAACAGTGGGAGAAATGTGATTCTTGATTAGAAAAAAGTCTATATGTACTTGAGTATCATGCTGTTAAATATAGTTGGGAAACTAGACTGTTTTCCAACTCTCTCTTGCATTACAGTCCATATTCACACACGTAATGAGACTTGATCTGTACAAACCAATTAATGTTAAAACTTTGTCCCCTTTAACCCAGAGCTTTCATATGGGCACATCCTTTAAAACAGTGTTTCTCAACTGGTAAAAACTATGCTAAAAGTCATGAAAAGCCATGTCCATAAAAAACAAACAAATATGACCCAGACTGCATTCAGGGGTATAGGGTACTTAAATAATTGTACTTCATTACCAATTACTCTGAAAATTGGTGTAGAAAATTCAATTTTCAATTTTCACTCAGATTTGAAGTAGAAAAACCAAGATTTTTACAAGATTTTCTTGTAATACTGTAATACAATAATCTTGTAGTATTCATGTGATAATTTTCTTTGTTTCATTTTTGACAGTGTACATATTAAGTATTTTTGGACAATTTGTGAGAGTGATTACATTTACTACATTTATATTTCTCAGAAAATCATACATATTTTTATCAGCTTTCTGAGCTACAAAGACACTTTTTAAAAAAAACACAATAAAAGTGAAAAATTGTACTTTCATCAATTATGTTTTGTCTCAATGGAGTATCATATAATGAAGATAAAAATGGTTTGATTGGACAAAAATGTCTTTTGAGCTGTGAATTATTGGCTTCCAAGAGGTTGCCTTCCATTGATTTTCAAGAAACATTTAGAAACCTAAATCAATTTTCCCATTCAGCCTTGTCATAATTTTGCTCATTAGCTCATGTTAATATTAATGATTTTTGATTTTAAGGAAATATTCGTACTTTTCTACAATAAACAGCTTCGGTACTGTGTCGGCTACTTTGAAACTAATGTAAAATACAGAAACGAAACCAGTTGAGATCAACTGCTTTAAAAGATACTTCCCAAAACAAGAAGCTCTGCCCTCTTTGTTGCTAATCACATCTTTAGCATGGCCACTAGATGGCATGCATTTTGAGATTGTTTTTGGCTGAAGAGCTGAGATCCCCAAAATGTATGATACTGAAACTAATGATGGGAATCTGGTATTATTACATTTCCTAACCCATAATCATCAATTACAAATGCTTGTGGTTTTGGGTTGGGTTTCAAATTGAACAAAGAACTGTGATTGCATACTCAATCTGAGATGTGTTTGGTCATCCTTGGTCTGATTAAAACAAAACTTTATCTTTACTTTTAATTTCAACTTTGCTCAAACACCACCACCACTCCCATCTCAAAGAATGGTGGGTAATTACAAATATCTCAAGAGGCGTTCACACTGACAGCAGTTTGAATTAGAATGCTGAAGAGTGATAGTGCCACACCCATTTCTCGATATATTCAACCTGAATAGAAAGCTGACAGAGAAAGCTAATTACTTTATTTAAAATGTCTGCTCAACCTCAAACAATGGGGTTACCAGTACTTATATACAGGTATGTACCTCCTTGTGGTTCTGTACCTGAACAGCACCTCCTTTCATTTGTATCTCAAGCAGGTACTGTAAGAGGCCGTGGCCGTGCTGGGGCCGGTAATAGGGGCCCAGGGCCCCGCGGCTCATACCTTGGTGGCTATTCAGCTGGCCGAGGCATTTACAGCCGCTACCATGAAGGAAAGGGCAAATTGCTGGACAAACCTTACGAGATCATGCCCAATCTAGAGCTGGCAGCTGTGAACCCAGTGGGCATCAAGCCTGGCACAAGTCAGTGTGAAATTAAATCACATACATACAGAATTAAGCTCAGCTGTGCTCCACTCCATCCAGTAGAGGCAGAATCTAAAATGATCTAGAAACAGAATCTAAAAACTGTTCATTCTGAAATGGAGGTTTCTGGATAATTTGCTAATGTTATTTAGTACTGAAATGTATCCACCAGTTAGAGTTACATTTAAAAATTGCAGTCAAGTAAACTGGGGTTACTCAAAAAAATATAAAGATAAATTTGTTAGATTCCACTGCCCCTACTGGCCTGGAGTGGAACAGTAACTTGCTTTCTTTATGACAGCTGTCATCGCTGTCACGGCTTACTCCAGTAAGCAGGCTTTTGATTTAGATTTTATTGCTTAAATGCCTTCTTTGAATTATACATACAATGTTCAAACAATTCTCAAAAAGCTCTCAAATTTGTATATACCTCCAGATTAAATATTACATATGTACAGTCATCTGAATAGACTGTTATTAAGGATATTAACATAACAGAGGAACTAAACCACCAATAACAATGCTTTGCGCGAGTTTGTTTGGGCATTGAGTTCAAGGTTCTTAATGACTTAATTTTCTTACTAATCGGCTGCTCTGTGTCGAAACTAACTGATCTTGCACAATTCTGATCTGAGATCTGCAAAACTCCTGACTGGAGTATTCTGACGTCACTTAAACCTACTGATCCTAAGTCTAAATTAATGTGGGGAATGAAAAGAGTTTTTGTACACGGAAACAATGTATGTGTGTGTGAAAGCCAATGCGTACGTGGCTGCGTGTGGGTGTGTTTTTTGTCGTTAATCTTAAGCTGAGTCATACACTTGTAAAAGAGGACAGGTTGTGTAAGTCTCAGTCTTTCCATTCTTGCACTTTCTGACTTATCTTTCACTTACCTGCATTTCTATACTGCCTCATTTCATATTGAAAGTGTTATGTTACCTCACATATAGTACACAGTTTACATAATGTTCATGTTTTGTATGTAATGTTCACCATGTAGTTCTGATTGTATGTATATATGTGTAGTGGCTCTTCCAGCACTCGGCGCTCAGTACCCTGCTGTGTTTTCTGCTGCCCCTGCAACTAAGTTAATGGATGAAGGGAAGATGCACCCAGTGGAGCACCTGATAAACCCTATGGCCCTCCAGCATGACCCCACAGCTGCCTCGGCCACTGCGGCGGTCATACCTGCAGTCTCCACACCACCGCCTTACCAGGTACTCACCTACACCTGAGCAGATGGGACAATTTACAGTTATTATAACACTCAGATAATTCTAACACCATGAGCTTATTTGCGTATTCACACTGAAAGCGAAAATGCTGCGCTGTATGACACATTAACAGCCAATGAAAACATTTTGGATTATTGTACAGCTATGTAGAGCATGATTATGCCTGGAGCGTTAGTGTTTTCTTACACTTTAAGATCCATCTAATACTGCTATCATGAGATCTGAATTTAAGTTGAATTGCTGTAGCAAATATTTGAATTAAAGGAAGTAGAATTAAAAGAACTGAAATGTTTACAAATTCACGTAACTGCAATAAATGTAACTAGAAAAGGAAGTTTGTCGTCAAGTCAAACTTTGAAAAGCCTTGTCTAAAAGTTCAAATAGTTTTTAATTTTGGAGGTTTTATAGGCCTTACAGAAAGACAAACATATATCTGTGTGCCATTTCATTTCTTTGAATTGTAATTCAGTAAATTCCACTTCCTGTAATTCCAGTTCAAATTCCAATTAAACTTTCTGTTCAGTTAAAATTCCAACTCATGATTTGAAAGGCGGCCAATTCTTAAAATACGAATCCTGACAAGCATAATATGTTACCACAACCCATAATAAAAGAATTCACCACGTTAAAATATTATTCGAAAAATAATACCAATACTTACCAAAAATACACAACATCTAGTCAAAATCCCATTGTCATATATTGAATATCGCCTTCACAACTGGATGGAAATCTGTATGGATCTTGTGTTCATACAGTCATTATGAGTAAGAAAAAAAAATTACACGACTAGAGAAAACAGAAAAGGGGATATGGTGAATAAAGGAAGGAAAATGTCAACACCCATAATGCACTGGGCTCGATCAGATTATCCATGAGCGTGGATACAAATCTGTACTTTACACAGAAGCCCTGGAGCTATCAAAAGTCTACGTCAAACGCATCATTAGTGAACTTTTGCTGACAAATAATGGCGTTCATTTACTTATAGTACTACCGACATTTTCCGACGTTAAAAATCAGCAAACTTACCCTTTAATATGCTCATTTTGCTATGGGGGAAATTGGAGCAGGTTTTATTTCATCTGTGAACAGGGAATGAAAAACCCTCCATTCACATCTTCTGTTTTGGACCAATGAGATTTCACTCTAGACAGCGCTACCCTGAATGACACTGCAGAAATAGAAACAAAGCGACCCACCATCATGGTCGTTGTCAAAAACTCTTTATTGCTTGTTGCTTTATCATGTCTAGTTAGGATACGGTGTATCAATCTCTCTCTTTACCTCACAGGGTCGTTCTATAACCCCCGTCTATGCTATGGCTCACAATGTCCAGAGGATCCCGGCTGCAGCTGCCAGTCTGTATGGAGCCGGCTACATGCCTATCGCTACCCATGCCAACACGGCCATGCTGGCAGCGCTGCAGAAGAACGCTGCTATGGCAGCCGCCGCAACCTATGGAGGGTACGCTGGGTACATGCCTCAGGCCTTCCCTGCCACTGCCACCTTCCAGATGCCCATTCATGATGTATACCAGACCTACTGAGATACCTGCAGCATCGATCACAATGACTTACAATTACACACACACCACATCACCACAGGCCATCAGACATTTACACCACATCTATGAGGTCTGCTGGTTAATTGAACCACGGAGAGTGAAACTGACATGCAACAACTCTTAACACCTTCTGACTCGTGTGAAGCTCCCTGGAAGGCTTTAGATTAGACGCTGGCAGCATGGATGTAGATTTCATCTAAATTATCTCACATCTTCATCAGCCCCTCTGGCCCACATTTATTAATCCAGACGTATGACCTAGACCAAAACCACTTTTGTATGATACTGATTAGCTTATCAAGACAGGTAGACTTTTGTGTTATATGTTATGGACTCAAACCCTGCAATGTGACCAGAACCTCGCCTATTTTCCCTTTAGATCCATAGGAAACAGTCTGTCAGTTCGACTTCCTAAAGGAATCGACAACTCTTGCTGATTTCCAAAGCCATTACACGACTGACTGAATGAATGACAACTCATCACTCATTTGCATATTTGATCATTCTGCAGAGGTTTTGTTTATTAGTTGATCACCAGTACAGCTGTTGACTGATTCCGAGTGATATGTTCATATGAAGTAATTCCAAATAAGACTTGCAGAAGCACACCTACTGACATATCACCAGCTTCCCCACACACTCCAGCTGAGAGTCGTGAGCCAGAGCATTCGTGTCACTGCACACTCCTAATACCACTCCTCTGCATTCACGGGCACAAGAACGTTGTAGTATTTGTGGACTTTAATAAGAACGTATTTAATGGCTCTCTATGCTTTAGTGCATTTACTTTTGTTTTGTGAAGAAAAACAAAATTGACAAAAAAACTGTAAAATGAACAAACAACTGCTGAGCAGGAACTTCAACAACCACAGAAGTAGAAGATTTGAAGTGTTTCATGAAAATGCTGTATTTTGAGTTTATAACATATACTTTCAAAATGTGTTGAAGACGTCGGAATCTTCCGTCCACTGGGTTTCCTGCACACGAGTCTATATGCAAATTCCTGCATTCGTTTTTTCCTCCTTAACTGTTTATTTTTATATTTAGATTGTTTTAAGATTCTACTGTTTAGTTGGTTTGAAGATGTTGTTTTTATTGTCTAGAAGATATTTTTCTTCTCTTAACTGGAAGATAGACAAACACTGTTTTCATTCACATTCTCAGAGGCAAAATAAGTGTTCAAGAAAACGGAAACTGGAAAAAGAGAAGTTTTTCAGTCAGTCAGATATATGCTGGATAACATTAGTTCTCTGTTAAAGGTATAGTTAACCCAAAAATGAAATTTCATGTCGTTCCAAACCTGTATAACTTACTTTCTTCGGTGGAACATGAGAGAAGGTATTTTGAGTGTATATCTATACAATGGAAGTCAATGGTAACCAAAACGTTTAGGTTACCAACATTCTTCAAAATATCTGCAGAAGAAAGAAAGTCATACAGATTTGGAATGACTTGAGGATGAGTAAAAGATTTTCAGTGATTTTTTAGAATGTTCATTTTTGTGTAAACTATCCCTTTAATGTGTTTTAAATGCACAAACCGGACTGACAAAAAAGTAGCTGGGTTGAAGATGCAGCATTATTTATGATGACTTAGTTCTGCTTACTTTTACGGGTTGTGTTAGTTGATGACCAACCCTTATTTTTTCAGACCACTACTGTGATTCCCAGCATCCAGTCCTGTGAAGTCTTATGTGCCTCATTAGGGGAACACATGTTCCCTCTTACCCGCTTTTGTGCCATTAATACAAATTACACCTGAAGTACTGTCCCATTTGCCATTGAACCAATTATGTTCATGTTGTTTATTAACGGTCTTGACTCGCAGACCTTGAGTTGCAGAATAAAATCAGTTTAATGGCACAATACTCTCAATCCCCCCTCCGAACTCCTCCTATAGATGTGTGTAGAGACAGCAGACAGTCGAAAGTTTGGGGAAAACGTCACGATATACCAAAACAAAGAATGACGATCCATGCAAGTCACATCACGTAGTGACACATTTTTACACACTGCTGCGATCATCTAGAATATGGCATATCTGTGTTTTTTTGAGAAAAGTGAACCATCCCCAGTAGTTTTTCTCTGTCTGTTATCTAATCTTTTATTATGAGCGAAGCAGTCAGGATATATTTAATATATACAGTACAATGTTTTTGTGTATGAAGTAAGAGGAAATGCTATAATATATTTTAAGAAGATTTTTTCATCTTATTATGTGCTTTAGAGAGTTTAACAACAACAAAAACTTCTTTTTTTTGCCAAAGTGTTCAACTAATGCGAATGTGTGTATGTGTGGATATATAAATGTGGCTGTAAGTTGCCAGTGTGGAGTAATACTGGCCCAAATTGATCATGCATTCATTGGCAAAACACGATTTATTTTGCGATCATTTCATAAACACTACATGTGTAGCGTTTTTTTTTCTCTCTCTCTCCTTTTTAGACTTGTTTCTTGTTACTAAAAGACAAATGAACAAGACAAGGTGACCTCGGCTGAGGACATTTCGATAATGTAGAATGTTATTGCCATAATATCTTTTCCTTTTTTTTTTTTTAGCTCTGTTTAGAACTGTTTTCTATCTCGCATTGTTTGTTTTAAAACTTTTTTGGCATTGTTGTATTTATAGAGGTAGTTTAATAAAGCATTTTCAAAAGGAAAAGTAAGATCTGTGCTTGTCCTTCTTATTCTTATTTCTCCGTTGCTTTCTTCTTTGCTCACCATTTACACTTTTTTTTTTTTACTAAAATTATTAGCAATTTTACTAAATAATTTAAAAAAAAAATCTAATTTTGCTACCTTTTTTTAATATTTTGAAATTTATTCTTTTACTTTTGTTTTTAGCATTGTCTGTGCTGAAAGTTATCAGATCATGTAATGTTCATTAGTTTAAATTTCACAAGTAATGAGGGTTGAAGATCTCTTTTGGTGATTGACAAAGTGTACCAAATCGTTTCAAGCAGGGGGTGCTCAAACCAGTTCCTACCATCCCGCAAAGTTCAGTTCCAGCTGTTCCAACACACTTTTCTGTGTTCTTGAGGATCTTCATCAGCTGGTTCAGGTGTGTTTGATAAGGTTTGGAAGTGAACTTTGTGAGATGGGAGATTTCCTGGAATAAAATTGAGCATCCCTGAACTAAAATGAAAATTTTACATTCAAACATGCAGTTCTTTTTGTATCACTAGGGGGCAGCAGTGCAGAGGGACCAGATGTAGGTTTAAAGTGATGGAATGGGATCTGAACACCTGTGTTACTGTAATATGGCTGAAACTGCCTGGTTTTTCTCAACATGCCCATTAAGTGCAGTGAAGTTCTTCCTTTTATCATTATTATTATTAGTAGTAGTAGTCTCAGGAAACGACTAAGTAGCAGTGGCATGCATGACATGATGCTTGCTGATTTGGTCATTATTGCCACACTGTAGTGGTGTAAAAATATGCAAGCTCAACTGAGAAAATAGAATTGATTTGATGTCTTTTCTTTGTAAATAGGGTGAAGTGGGACGAACATGTTTCATGATTGATTGCCCTTTTAATATCAGCAGAAAATCAAATGTTAATAGTTGCCGCAAGGGTAGCTGTCATTCCAAATGTTTTCATCTGCATCATAATCATGCATCACAGTGGATATGATCACATCTAATTCATCTTTGGCAAATGAAAATGCTCCTCTTAAACATAAGCCTCTAGAATACAAATTAATTACACAAACCTAGTTCTTAATTATTATTTTAATTACTGAATGTTAATTACAGAAAAGTGTACTGTTCCAAAATACCACTGTTGTCCCACTTTATTTCACCAAGACACTTTTTACTTGTTGTTCCTGTGGCTCAGTGGTAGAACATTGCGTTAGCAGTGCAAAGGTTGTGGGTTCAATTCCCAGGGAACACACATACTGATAAAAAATGTATAGCCTGAATGCACTGTAAGTCGCTTTGGATAAAAGTGTCTGCTTTAATTTACTCTGCACTCTTGCAATTTTGTTCTGATGGATTTGATTATTAATCGTAACACTATTATGGCATTACACAAACCATGTCATATAAAAGTTTGAGCCTGTGTATGGACACTATCAGGAATGTTATTTTATGGTAACTAGGAGGAGTTTTTTTCCTTTAAATAATAATTTAGTAAAATATGTATAAAATGTGCTTAAAATATTTATTTTATAATATTCTTATTTCAATATTCTTGAAATTTGTCTCTATTGCAGTTGCTGCTGAATCGTCTGCAGTGTTAAATAAAATTGAGTGTACAGTACACAAAATCAAAATTTTAAAACTTTTTTTTATATCAGAGTAATATAAAATAGGCCACACTGTACAATAACCGTAAGTCACGTGTTCATAGGGCATTCATAAGCAGTGCATAAACTCATTTAAATGTGTTTTAAGTGCGCATATGATTGTATTCTCAGTGTCTCACTGGACATGAAAAATCTGATAATAAATAGTCATAAATTGAGCCCCTTTTACTTTTATAATGCTTTTGAATGCTAGTAATTCATAATTCAAACTCCTCCAGTACAGTGTGGATGCACAGTGCAAAAAATTTTAACATTTAAATGTATTTTTTTTTTAGTTTCTCAATCACACCACAGACTGAGAAGCATGCCGCTCATCCTCTGAGTAACGCCTGAACTGTTCCCCTAGCAGCGGCTCCAGGCCCTCAGCCGAGCGGTAAGAACGTGCCCGAACAGCACACCCGATGACTCCGCCCACCACAGCCACAACAAGCACCACGGCAACAATCGCTATGGTGATGATCTCTGAAATAGTGTATGCCCGAGCTAAGGAGGGAGAAAGAGAGAGATTTTGTGTTTATATCAAACCACAAATGTATAAAGGTGAATAACATTTTTTAAATGCGTAGTAAAATTGCCATTGCGTTCCTGTGTGCACTTCACACTCCAGTCCAGTAGGTGGCAGAAATGGATCCTTGACATTGGTTTGCTAACCGCCTTTAAACCAGTGTCAGGACAAATGGGGTCCTCCCTAAAAATGGGGTCTCTATTAGGACCCCAAGTGATCCCATTGGCTCAATATTAATGTGTAATCTCTTTAGCATGATTTCTACAAAATCCAATCTGATCTCATGAGAAAACATAAATATTTTACAAGGTGGAGATTTAGTATGAATTTACAATGTAATTCGTATGAAAACATGAGATTTTTAGAAAAATGATAAACATGAAGGGCCACCCTGAGCGGAATATAAGCAGACTGTAAGAAAATTTACGAATGAGATTATAGATTAAAGGGGTCATATGATGCTGCTAAAAAGAACATTATTTTGTGTATTTGGTGTACATGTCTTTAAAGTAATTATGTGTTAAATATCCAGAGATTTCTGTTATAAAAAGAACAATGTAATGAAGAGTGGGAGAACCTGACACCGTCAGACAAATTCAAAGGAGGAAATCAATGGCCTCTGCAACAATTTTACAATTTTTTAAAATTTTACTAAAATTGCTTAAACCCGAACAGAGCACTTGCATTTTTGGGTTCTTCATTAAGTGTTGAAGTGAATCATAATGTATTGCCATTATACTGAATTCACACAGCTGGATATTAATTAAATTATCTACTTTTGTGTTGCACAGAAGAAAAAACATGTGAGGAAATTATGACAATCTTAGTTTTTGGGTGAACTATTCCTTTAACTTTAAGTTCAGTTATACTAATAGAGTTTTCCAGAAAGGAATATTGGTAACACTTTAGAATAATGTTCTATCATTAACAGATAATTATGCCGGAAGTAATGCAGGACTAATGGGTGAACTACATTAACACTTCAGCTACTACTATTAACTAATATCCAAACAAGCCTAACTAATCATTAAGTAATAGTGAATTTAGGACTGAGATACTTCCTTAATAAGCAATCAGTAATTACTGAATGAGATCGGCCTCATTACGAAATAGTTATTATTTCGCACCAATTAATTACCAATGAATTACTAATCACTAATTAGCCTACTCTAGTGTTACTTAATCACTTTGCATTAACTAGTAATTATCTGGACCGTTATTTTAAGGTGAAGAACTTTTTTTTTTTCTATTTAAAAATAATGGTTCAGATCACTAGTAGTTCTTGAAGAGTTACTAGGTAACACTAGAGTAATTAGTAATGCATTTTAAGTCGACGTTGAGAATAAAAAAGACAACTGTTGACGTTTCTGTTCTTATTTAATAGTAACTGAAGTTTTAATGTAGTACTACTCATTAGTTCTGCATTACTTCCTGCATAGTTTACCTATTAATGACAGACCATTATTCTAAAGTGTTACCGGAATATTTAGATAGTTTATGGGCTTGTTATGGATACTTTTTTTGCTGTGCTGCTATAACTGATTACTCACTTGGCCACTGAACCTCATAGGTGTAGCCCAGGTTGTCTGGGGCAGCGACAAACATTTCAGCATTTCTGATTGGTGGCCAGAAAGGAACCATATTGAACTCTCTGTTGTGTCCAATCGGAGCGTTTTCCTCAGGATAGACCTCTGTTCCTGCTGCGTTAGTTCAAAGATCACTTGTTAGAATGCAACTGAAATTTAAAACTCATTTTGGTTATGTATGTATGTACATTATGTGTGTGTGTGTGTGTGTGTGTGTGTTTACCAGCAGTGTGTCTCTGAAGCCATTCATCAAAGATGGCATCAGTGAACGTGTGAAGCAGGACAAAGATGGGGTCGTTTGGTGACAGGTGAGTCTGTCCACCTGTGCCATTGAGAAACAAATGAGCCAGGTTGTGCAGACTCCTCACTACTGGGTCATAGTTTCCCTGGGGAGCACTGTAACCTAATGACACACAAGAACACCAATTAAAAGTCTCCTCGCTTCTCCGAAATGTTGCAACGACTTTATGCAGGTGGTTATTTGGTGTGCTAGTTCCTTTGCCTGTGACTTCAAACATTTTTCAAAAACCTTTTTAGAAAGTAGTTTTATTTGCAGTTGCGAGTGTATCATACCCTCAACAGTGTTCCTGAAGCTCTGAGAAGAAGTTGAGTAATAAGGTGGTGTGTCGAAAGTGTTCAGCTCGAGACAGTCAATGACGTCCTGTGGTTCTGGTAATCTCTGAACCATGGGTCGAGCCACATTACCGGCAGGGTTTCTTCTGATTGGATTTGTCTCTGTACCTGAATACACACCAGGCAGAGACATTTTGATAACTTTTGATATATTTTGTAAAAGATGTTTTTTTTTTTGTTTTTTTTGTCAGAATCTATTAATTTGTCTCAAAAATACATTAAAATGCAATTCAAACACACACTGACTTGAAAACAACTCTTCAATAATGAGCAAGTTCTGAATTAAAATTAATTTTGATATTTTATGTGGGGCATGAAGTTAAAATGTCAGGGTGATACAACTGTCCTGAATCATAATAAAAAATAAAAAAAAACATCTCTTAAATGTCTCATATTAAAGATTTCTTAGGAAAACATATTTTAATATTTTAACAAAGCTGCTTCACTGCTTTTAATATTTGAAAAACCTTTGTCTGTCAAACCATGCAGTGCGAACAATACAGTTATATGATCCAACCAACAAACAGAAAAAACAATTATAAAAAAGAATAAATCATTTAAAAAATAAAATCATTAAATCATTAAAAAAACTGAAAATGACCCCTTATAGACAATCAACACTATGTGTCAAGGCCAATATGTCTGGTAAAATATCAGATAAACTTTTTATAAGTTAAGATTTCTTTTGGTTGTAAAATCATGTGTCATGTGGTGCGACTCTCCCAAAACGTAATGATGTTTATAATTTATTAATTCATAATATTTGTAAAAATGTATTTTATTTTGAAAATATATTTTAAAAGGGTAAATATTTGACTAAAACTGAAAAAAAAAAAAATTGTTACATTGTGAGCTAAAGTCAAAAGTTGTATCTAATAACTATGATGTTTTATCTTGTATTTCAAATTGTCGTCATTATGTTTTTATGTCATAACTTTCAACTTGTCTTGGCATGTAATAACTGTGACTTTTTATGACATATGATGCAACAAAGCATGAATACTGAAGGAAAGATTCACCCTAAAAATTAAATTTCTGTCATAATTTGCTCAACTTCATGTCGTTCCAAACCTGTATGACTGGCTTTCTTCCACTGAATAAATAAGAAGGTATTTTTTTAAATGTATTGTTCATACTTCTCTATTGGAGCTTCATCAAACATCAAAAAACATCAAAGCATCATAAAAGTGATCTAAAGTCTCTGAAGTCATATCATAACTTTGTATTATAAATAAATCAAAATTAAAGTCATAATCCACTGATAATAATTCCCACCAAAATGAATATTTATTTATTTACCAGATCAACCAGACTTATTTAACTGACATGTCTACTACTGTCATGAGCACCCCAAAAAGAGACACTGTAGGGCGGATGTCAACAAAGTAAAGTTCACCTGTTTCTCTTCAGAAAACTTGACATACAGGGTATGAGTCATATGAACTTCTTTTATGATACTTTTTGCATGTTTTTTGAAGCTTGAAAGCCCCAGTGCCCAGTCGCTATATTTGCATGGAAAAGAGCAACCAATGCATTCTTTAAAATATCTCCTTTTGTGTTCCATGTCATAAAGTTTTGGAATCACAAGACATCATTTAACAGGTTTTGTATTTCATTATCATTATCTGATTTGGGTCACCTGCATGTCTCTCTCCAGTTGCAACAGGTGGTACCGGTGCCAAGTGACAAATCCTGGTCCTTCGTGTGAGAAATCCACACCTCCGAAGCTCTGCTGGCCTGGACCCATGTAAGTCTTACTGACCGAATAGTAGTGGGTCCAGACAAAGTAATTATAAATGGTGATGTTCTCAAACTGTACACTTGCTCCGTCCGGGCCGAAAATCTCCTGATAGCGGCGGGTACAGATGACCAGGTCAGGATGGACAGTTCTTTTAGCCTGGTCCAGGGCGTCCACAAAGGCTCTTTTCTCATCTGCAGACATCTGCATGACGTTACGTCGCACTGAGAACACAAACAAACCCAGACGATTCAGAAAGCAAAGCATACAAACATCACATACTGTATGTATTTACAGTGCATATCTGTATACTTGTTCATCATGAGGATTTAAGCGTATGGATGTCTGTCCTCACCCACGGTGACTCTTTGATCACAGTTTGGCCCTGTCAGACTGTGCCGGCATCGGCCACAGTTAAATCCACTGAAGTTTCCGTTGCATTGACAGGTTCTGTTAAAGAACCGAAGTGGCCATCGTTCTCTATCATCCCGCCCATCGTGAGGATACTGAGGCCCGTGTGGCCGGCGGTCAGCAGTAATTGACACACATTGACCTCTCCCGGTACTGGATCCACACTCATCATTGGGCAGTCCAGTAGGTGATGGGCAGCAGGTGCCACTCTGCAGACCTTCTGGTGTGACACACTGACGTGGGAACTGCGCGTGCGTCAGCACAACGCACATTAGCACTAAACACACACTCTTCCACATCCTAGAAAGACATAAATTGGACCACATGCATTGAAATATGCTCAAAGGGATAGATCACCCAAAAATGTCACCCTCATGTCATTACAAACCTGTAACAATTTTATTTAGATGCTAGGCAGAATAAAAATCATACTAATAATACATTATGTATATTGAGCAGCATGAAGGTGAGTAAAATAATTTGGGGGGTTAAATATTCCTTTAAAAGTGCATAGTTTGTGAAAGTTAGGTCGTTAGGTCTGCCAATGTCTATCAGTCATAAAAATCTGCTTTTTAGTTTTGCATGCAGTTTATACTTGTAATATTAGCAAATTATTTAATTAGAACACTAAAAACAATATTTTATCTAAACATCATATAACAAGATAAATGTAGAAGTGAAATTTTATAAGATATTATGAATTGTTTTCAGGAAATGTATCTCGAATCAATCATTTGAATTCATTATTTTACTTATCCTGTTTGGAAAACTGTTTATTATTTGTTTTATGCATAAACCACAAAAGTCTGTTAGATACTTACAGTATACTTTAAAAAAAAAAAAGCTAGACTAGTCATTTTTGCTTCTTTTATTTTATTTTATTTTGTTTTATTTTATTTTTATTTTAATATTATTATTTTATACATATAACACATTTCATATATAATATATAAACATATTTATTTAATATATTAATATTTTATTTACATTTATTTTGTATTTTTCAGTTAAACTGGATAAATTAAGCAAATTGTGAAAATTATTTCACCATGAAGTGTTATGGTTTTCTTCAGAAAAAAGAGTAACCCACTCTGGTTCTAATTGTTAGTGGAAACCAAAAAAAAAAAAAAAACATTATAGGACATTATCTACAAAAAAATGGCACCTAAGGAAATTGGGAAATCTTTTGAGATCAGTGCAAAAATGTGCACAGTAAGATTCGTTCTTATTACAGAAGATCTGAAAAATGGAAGAAATGTATTACTGTCAAAGAGAAACAATGGAAAGCGACAGAAGATTTTTCTCTCTATCTTTAATATTGAATCTTTTATTTTTAGTTTTTTGAAGTACCATAGGCTTGCAATTGTATAGCAGCCTTTTAGCAGCATCTAAGCATATAGACAGTTCCAACTTCACAACCTCAAACTGTGTAGCTCACTGACTAGTTATGTCCTCAGAGCAAACCCACACAAATGGATTGCGTTAATGGTTTTTACAAAATAAAATAAACTATTCCCTTTATCGATCTGTCATCTTGTCTCTTATGTAAAAAAAGTTCAAGACAAAAAAAGTCATATGTATATAACTCACTGCATCTATGCTCATCATAAATTCTGAACTGATTGATTAAACAACAATTCATCCATGTCATGCCCTAGTGGGCCACAATGTCAGTCTTCAACCACTGCAGTGATATAAAGAGTAAAAAAAACAATACAGGAAAGAAAGATAAAAGTAAAGTGTACCTTATATCATCCGTTCTTTCTTTTCTACCCCACTCTTTCTTTCTCACACTCTCTCTTTCTCCTGTACTGTAGTGCCCCCCTGTGCTGCCCCCTGGCCAACTCTTTTATACTTACACCCCTCCTGACTGCACTCCTCTCTCTGATCCCTCCATCCCGTGATCAGCAACCAGTAGAGAGAAGGGGAAGAGAGAGAGAAAGGGTAAAAACACATTCTACAACTCTCTTTCCTCTTCAGTGAATGTGGCTCTTCATTTGCGTCTGTTGGTTTGACCTTTTCAAAGGTGTGATAGATCGATGGTCTTTGCTTTCATAACAGGCAAAATAGTAGACAGAAACAAACCATTTATTAAAGAAAAGACACATGTCTCATGTCTGTTACAGGAGGGTTGTGCGGGAAAGATAGAATCGTTTTAAATACAGAACTCTTTACATTTCAATTAGTACATATGCCAAACTTTGCCAAGTTTTTATGTTTTACATATTTCTATGGAAATTGTTTAATGCAATAAATTTGTGTGACTTCATCAATACTAAACAGTAGAAAATCAAAACCCAAAATTTATTTAGGCCTAAATTTCAGATTAATGTATTTGAATTGCATATGAAATTTCCATCTATTTGTATTACGCAGTTTTATTATCAAACTAATAAACTTAATGTGATGCTTATTTGCCAATCATACATTAAGGAAACAAAAACAAACAAAAAAAGATTGTTCCAAAGCTAGCCACATTGTTACCATGTTCATACTTTTTAACTGAATAAATGTAAGTATTTTCACAATTAACAGATTTATGCTGATCTGAAGCAATTTGAACAAATGCATAAAATATGATTTTATTATTTTTATGATTTAAATAAAATATATAAATGTACTTATTTATTTATTTAATCTAAATGGATGGAATTTTATATGCAAATCAAATAGATAAATCTTAAATTTAGACCTTGGAGTGCAGGACAATTGAAAAAAAAAATAGCATTTTGAAAATATGATTTTCTGATTTTTAGGATTTAAATAAAATATATTTGCAAATATAAAAAAAAACGTTATAAATAATAATAAACGAAATCTTACTTGTTTAATTTATGTATGACTGAAAAATATGCATCACATTAAGTTTATTACTTTTTTTTTTCAATCCAAATGAATGGAATTTTATATATTTAACTCAAATACACATCTTAAATTTAGGCCTAAATATATTTTTGGAGTGCAGGACAATACATGTTGGTAAAAAAGTATTTTGTCGTGTTTTTCAGTAAAAATATCTAAATATCTCTAAAACAAGATAAATATACTTGAGAAGCAAAACTGCGTAATATAATAAAACTTGTTTTTCTCAAAAGAAATATTGAGTTAAGTTTATTTCTCTTACCCCATGGGCAAATAGTTTGTTTATTTGTTTATTTTAAACATAAACCATGTTAAATGTTAGATGTTTTAAACAAGAAAACACTCAATAAAAACTAAAATCTAAACATATTCTCTGAAAACAAGTCTTAATATTTTATGCTGTTTTGCTTTATGTACATTTATCTTTTTACCCCAGAATTTTTAAATATTTTAACTGTGAAACCAGCCTAAAAACTGATCTGACTCTGCTTTTTCACAAATAACGGTCATTCTACTATACGAAGAATAACACAGGAGTGACATTTGGTGTCAAGGCTAACCAGACCATTCAATACACATATAGACACACACACTCTCACACAGTCAGACCCTCAGTCACACACACACACACACACACACACACACACTTGTATGATCTAGAATCAAACTCCTTAAGGTCAGCAATGTTAAACAACAGAGGTTCTGGGGTCATAGGATGAATTCTTCTCTGTGGAATCCAGTGGGATAGTTGTCATAGCAACGTCCTCTTGCTGGACCTGCGAGTACTCTGGAAGGTTATCTACAGTGGTTCTGCAAACACAAACAATCAGTCACAATGCATATGTATGTGTGTGTGTGTGTGTGTGTGTGTGTGTGTTTATGTTCCTCATAATCAGGGTGAGTATGTGTGGTCATATACTCACTGTTCATCGACAGTGTTGGGGTAACGCATTACAAGTAACGCGAGTTACGTAATCAGATTACTTTTTTTCAAGTAACTAGTAAAGTAACGCATTCATTTTTAATTTACAAGACAATATCTGAGTTACTTTTTCAAAAAAGTAACGCCAGTTACTTTGTTTTCCCATTTATTGACTGACAAGTCTCCTGTCCCCATATTGGGAGAAATCGGAAGTGCAGAGGCGTTGTGTGGGTTGTGTGCGCATGATGTTACTGTAGTTCTAGACTAAATGTGAATGTACTGTAATTCATCCCACTCGCAAAACTCGCAAAATAGTATTCATCAAAATGAATAAAAGCAGTGAAATGCAAACTCAGAATATGACGCAAACCTACAATAATTAAATATGTTAAATAACACAAATGTATCTAATCCCATTTTATTAACTAATGTCTTTGCTGCTGACCTTTGATGATCCAGTTCAACCATACTAATAAGCAAAAATGACTTTAGAGAAACTAACAATTGTGCTTTGTTTTTTTATTGCTGAAGAGTGTTTCTTCTCCTGCGTTCTACTGTACAGACGTGAATTTACTTTTGCTTGAGGTTTATTCATTACACTTTTTGGTGTGAAAGGGCATTTACATTTGCTCTAAATAGAACTTCTTATATTAAAAACAATCAAGCCCTGCTCATATTTAAAAAGTAACATGAAAGTAACGCAAAAGTAATGTAACGCATTACTTTCCATAAAAAGTAACTAAGTAACGTAATTAGTTACTTTTTTAGGGAGTAACGCAATATTGTAATGCATTACTTTTAAAAGTAATTTTCCCCAACACTGTTCATCGATTGGAACGGTGATATCTATATTGTTTGCGTCACCTTCTTTACCTCCGTTTCCTCTAGCACACAGCTTCTGTGGGGCCACACTGCTGCTAACAAATATATAGGAATATTATCTTTAAAGCAGTTCTTTCAATATACATAATCTATTATTAGCCAGAGGAAGGTGGTCGATCGTTATAATTTTTAGAAATCTCTAAATTCAACCCGTTCTCCCACACACTCACCCACAGTGCAAACGTTATATCATCATACAATATTCATGAGTCACAATAAGATTTATAATGTGTACCCCTCTTTCCAAATGTCATTGTTTTGATGCTGTAGGGAGCAGTGTGTGTGTGGGGGGGGCATTATGACTGTTATATAAAAAACAACTTATATGGCTATATGACTTTGAGTGCACTGTACAGTAATATTTTTTCCCAGAAGAGAACTGATTAATTCTAAATGCATATGTCTGCTAAAATAATAATCAGCACCACTGTTTTCAATGTTGATAATAATAATAAATGTTCTAAAGATTGAAGTAATTGGCTGCTGAATATTCAACTTTGCCATTACATATTTTGAAACAGGTTTTTTAATTGTAATAATATTTCACACTATTGCTGTTTTTACTGTATTTTTGATCAAATAAATGCAGCCTTGGTGGGCAGTTGTCTTTAAATTTCAGTAAAAATCTCACCAACCCCAAATGTTTGATTGGTATAGATGGCTTTAAAGCTATCCGACATGGACTAAAATTCATTAAACTCCAATGTTCTTATAGTTCACTCATAGGTTTGAGTCTTAGGGATCTTGTTATGTACGTCACTTTTGATAAAATCATCTGTCGAGTGGATTTTGTGTGTGTATTTATTAACACTCTGTATACAGTCTATATTGTACTTACAGTATATATCTCATCAGTTACTGTAGTGATGTTCCAATAACCACTTCTCCCTTCAAAGATCCTTATAATCTTACAATGCACACACAAACCTATTTGGCTTTGTCCTGCACTTCAGAATGTAGACAGTGGTGACAGCAGTTTGCAGAATGAGAAAGAATGCTGCTGCTATGGCTCCTATCTTCCATGTGTCCTGCCCTATGGCTTTGGTCTCTGAAGCGTGAAAGAGAGAAAGTACTGTCAAATATAGAAAGTTAAATACATAAAAAAAAAGAAATGAGCAGGTGTGCCTCTCTATAAAGACTACCATCTGGTACTTTCCAGTACAAAATATTGAAAAAAAAAATTAAACAAATGGTCAGTGACAGGTGCTCGACCTTCAGAAAATACAAATATCCAAAATATTCAAATATCCAAAAGTATAAAAGTGGTATAATTTGGGAAAGGAAAATTTAAGAGAGAGAGAAAAAGAAAAATTAGGGCAAATCAAATTATAAATAATTTACTGCCATTGTGTGAATAATCTGCATTCATGGAATCTATAAAAAAGTTACTGTAATCTGAATATGAGCATTTTAAAATGTGATATAATCTTATTATAAGTACTTAATTTTTGGAATCTGATTACGTCACTGTAAAACAAATTCCGTAATATTTACGGTAAAAACGATGGCAGCTGTGGTTGCCAGAATTTTACCGTAAAAAATACGGTAGCAGCGTTTTAGGGTTTTAACTTAAATTTACAGTTAAATAACATAATTTCATTAACTGATATAATGTTAATATACCAACCCACTGAAGTACTGAATTCTGTTTTGTACCTTTGTATAACACTGCACCAAAAGCAGGTGATGATGAGAAAATCACATGATGAACCAAAGCCCATCACAGGCAGCTTTTAAATATTAACATATATAGAAGGTGCACAGTGTCATTCACACAAACACTAAACACCATCATGGTAATACACATGAAACTGAAATAATGCAATAAACATTAATTTAACAACATTAGATGTAACATACAACCCTAATGTACACAACTGATAAGAAAAAACGATTGTTCATAAGATCTTTTTCACTTCCAAAAATGGTATGCTACCATAAAATTACATGTAATGTCCGATACAGTTTTATAGTAGGGGAACTTACTGTTAACCATTTAACAGGTTTTTACTGTAGCATTTTTACAGTCTTTTACCATTAAATTCACAGTCATTTTTTATAGTGTAATCTACATTACTACATTCAACACATTTTGATCTTCCCAGAATTTATTGCTCTGATGTTGCTCTTTCAGAGTTCAGGCTTAATGAAGTTCTCGGTTGCACATCAACTTTGTTTCAGATGTATCTGCTAGAATAAACAGATACAAATTAGACATTTATTAACATACAGAAGAAGAAAAAAATGCTAAATTACATGTAATGTCCGATACAGTTTTATAGTAGGGGAACTTACCGTTAACCATTTAACATGTTTTTACTGTAGCATTTTTATAGTGTAATCTACATTACATGTAATCAGTTACTAACCAGCACTGTAGATAGATAGATAGATTTATGTATAAATGTTTACAGTATGTTTCAGCATATATTCATTCCAGATGTTTTTGAAGAATGTACTCAGACAATAAGATGACACTGATGAGAAGTTGTATGTCTTTTGAAAAAATAGTTTTTGCAAGTTTGTTTACTTTGGTGTGTTTAAATGATATTTCTCATGTAGTTGCCATACGTGTAGAGTCCATTGGTGCGTCAGTATCTCCGAGCCTCAGTTTGTGAACTGGTGTTGGTGGGAGCTGCTCAACAGTGTTCATCAACACCGGTACACCCTGATTGTTCTTGTTCGGGTCCCTGGAGGTGATAATCTCGTTTACATCACTTGCCTCATGTGCTTTACCTGTAAAATCAGTTTTACCTGTAAAATAAGTTTCCTCACATTTCCAGTTACATTTATAGACAGCAGGCGACAGAAGGTTTGAGAGTGAATTTGTGTCATTAACAGCCTTACCGCCTGTTGCTTTAGACTTCTTGATAACAGGCTCCTGCAACTTAATTGGTCCCTTAGTATCCACGGCGACCTCTGTTGTGAAATGGGGGAGACATTTAACAGAGTGGTGAAAATTGCAGCAGGAAGATGAGATGAGAGCTGGAGGATATGTATGGAATTTAAAATGATGCTCTCACAGTATATACTACGTGTGAGACAACAGCTAGGTCTAAAAGAGTTCAATATATAACGTGCTAAGAAACCTTTGCAATATTGTAAGTGAGGTCATTTTCTACAATGTTGGAAATTTTCCCCCAGACTTTTGGTTTAAACGGCAAAAGATATTGGTATGCAACTAACGACTGGTTTTAATGAAGACTAGGGTGAGATTCGTACTATTATTCTTCTCATAAAACATCTTCAAATCATGAAATCAATCATAACAGATGCACATTTGATACACGTATTTATCCCATGCACAGAAATGAAGAAAGTCTGCTTTATCTGAATACAACCAACTGTGACAGAGGCCACTTGACTCAGTGAAGCATGTAGTGCTTTTAGGAGGATTGGAGGGTAAAGTCTATGTTGTGTGGGAATTAAGGTTTAGGGGTATCTTAGTTTCAGCAGGATGAATGTGTTTCTCTATGTAGGTCACAGGAGCAGCAGGAGCAGAAACATATAGGACAGTGGTTCATCAGAAATTAGGCGCTGGAGCTTTGGACAGACACCAAAACAGACCACACTCTCACTCGTTTAGGCAGATGTAACAATGCAACATGATCTCATTAATACTCATAGATGTTTTTTCATAAAGTGTGGTTCTACCACACTTACATTTTTGTATAATTGTATAGACTCTAAAATGAACATTATTGAAGTAATGTCTGTGTTTAATATGCATACGAAAAAATAATATATATATATA
>NW_015635021.1:139834-176277 GCF_001515625.1 Sinocyclocheilus rhinocerous
ATACATGTAAATATTTTCAAAATATATACTGTATGTGCGTGTATTTATGTATACATAATAAATATACACAGTACACATACATATATTATGTAAACAAAAACGTTTATTTTGGATGCGATTAATCACGATTAATCGTTTGACAGCACTAGTACAAATACATATGAATACTAATAACATTAGTCTATAAAATGACACTGACTAGAGATTGCATTTTGCTTATTGCTTATTTCAGTTTGTTTTTGTCACTTTTTTACTTATGTAGAGGGAGATATTATTAGTGTTTGCAGGTGTTTGTGTGGGCTTTATTATTCTCCATACTCCCAAATGTACTGCAACAAAATACTTACCCTTTGATTAAAGAAAACAACTGCTATTCTGCAAAACCATTCTATTCTGTTCTATTCTATTCTATTCTGTTTAGGAAGATTCTACTACACTATATTCAATCCAAAATTGAAATAAAGTGATACCATCTGAATCCCCATTGTGCACAGCCTGACTGAGCAGTGCATTTCAGTGTATTTCAGCGTGACTGTGTAATTAATGGTGGATAGATGACTCAGAGTGCACCCAGGAGCCAGTCATCTCCAGAGATACATGTTATGAGTCTTTTCGCTGCTATAAACTGAAGGGATGCCCTTAGGTAGTTAAGTTGCTTTGCTGTATATTGTAAGTACAATGATCAGACAGTGAAAGTCTAATTGCATTAGGTTTGGGGGGAAAAACACTCACAATTGTGAAACCATAGCTAACTAAAACTGTGGAGTAAAACTGGTCTTGAAAATATTACAGCAATTGTAACTTAATGGTTGGAGATTGAAATGTATCACTATTTTTAGTTGGAAGTTGTCTTGGGTGGTAAATGCACTTAATGATAGATTCATTACCTGGTTCCTGTGGAGTTTCCTCTGTTTTGGCGGTTGGAGGAACCTCCTCCTGTCTTGAAACTTTCTGGAGCTGTGCCTCAGATCCGGAATCTGCCTCCTCTCTCCTTGCCTTAACTTCAATCACACCTTCTTGAGTCTTTGCTACTTCCTGTTCTTCCTCTTCCTGTTCTACTTCATCCATATCAGCCACACCACCATCTGTACCCATCTGTGCTGTTACTGCCTGCCATTCCTCTTGACTATGCTCTGATTCCGTAGCCCATTGTGTATCTTGCCTTTTCACAGATTCTTCTTCTTGTGGTCCTTGTACTTTAACCTCTATTGACACCTCTACTTTCTCTATTTCTCCTTTTGCAGTCTTTTCCTCCATCTCAGACAACTGAGCCTCTTTCTCAGTGAATCCCTTTTCTGGGTCTTCTACATCTTCATCTTCAGCCTCCTCGCTTCCTTTGTTCATTTTCACAGCTCCTCTTCCTGATTCGTTTTCTTTTTGTGTGTCAGGATACCACTGGGCAGGTGATTCCTCTGAATGGCTTTCCTCAGTCATTGGTGCACCCACTTCAGCAATGTCAGCGTCTTGCAAAACAGATTCTACTGGTTCCTGAACTGAATCTACTGCCTCAAGGACCAGCTCCACTGATTTCTCTTCTGATTTCTCTTCTGACTTTGAAATTGATGACTTGGCCAGTCCTTGAATCTCCTCTGCAGGCTCTATATCTTGAGTCAGTCCTTCTTGACCTGGTTGCTCAGATGTCTGTTCACTTGATTCTGACATAAGGACATCTGGTTCTCCTGCAGTGAGCACCACTGCCTCCTCTTTAGCTGCTTCTTCTGTTGTATAATCAGCTGCGGTCTCGACCGCTGGTGACTGCTCTGCCTGAGTCTTCTGTGGTGCGAGTTCACCTACAACCTGCTCCAAGGCCTCGCGTACGGCACCGGTTGTCGAGATCTGTACCGCCTGCTCAAAGGCTGCCTTCACTGCATCAATCATTTCACCCAGGCTTGGTGGGGCCGGCTCGGGGTCAGGGGAGGGGAGAGCATCATCTGTGCAAAGCAGCAAAGACAACTCGAGACTTTAGAGCAGATTTGACCAGGTCAACATCGTCAACCTGCTAATGTGCAGCAGGGTCACATTTCATCTCTCTTTCTGTGAGGATGAATATATGAGCACCAGAGTTGGGCAAAATTGGCTACATTTCAGTTTATGAGCTGGAATTTGGATTATCTATCTATCTATCTATCTATCTATCTATCTATCATCTATCTATCTATCTATCTATTTATCTATCTATCTAGACGTTTTAAAGTTACAATGAAGCATAAGTACCGATATATATTTTCTTATATTTATTTTGTGACGCACATCCAAGTGTTTTCGGATTTTTGAAAAAGAAAAAAATGTACGGCGGGAACTGGTTCTATACATCGATTGTAGATTGGCATACATCACCAGAGAGAAATTGTTATAGAAATTGAGCTATGATATTGGATTAAACGTTAAGAGGACAAAACAACAACAACATGGATGATTCGTTCACAAAAATATCTACAATATGCATTTATAAAATAGGTGTGTTTTTCTTAATTTCGACTTTAAGCTTGCTTTCAAACTCAAAGGCTTTATCAAGCCAGCATTCAAAGTGTATTTTGACAAAATTAGGTTAAAATATGAATAAAATAAAATAAAATAAAATAAAGTATATGTATTTCCACTTCGTTATATTCAGGCGGTCTTTGCTACCTCAGTTAATATTCAGTTTAAAATCAGGGATTTGATTATAATTTAAATGGCATTCTCAGTCAGTACACAGTGCCAGGAGGGTCACTGGAGTCCACAGTTAAAAGCTAAAGCCTTTAACAAGCCTTTAAGTCAAATATCATACTTTTAAGATCCAATTAATTTTGTGATGACAGTCAGACTTACAGTAGCTTTACACTTTCTCTAAGGTAACAATTGTTTTCACTTTTGTTATTGCAGCTTCTTAAAATGGTGATTGAATGTTGTGACTCTGCACGCATTATGAGCTCTGTGTCTGAATATACTCATAAGAATCCATCAGAAGCTAAGAGACTTACTGAACTTGTATACTGTATGTTTGGAAACAGAAATGGTAGACTTTTAAAAATGTAAAAAGAATATTAGTTGAATAATTAAACAGGAAAGTACTGTAGCAACTATTTATTTACTTTCTGTGTAACTTATTTTGTCAGAGACATCTTCAATTTAGGCTTTGGTTTTCATAGCAATTTTCAAAGGAATGTGAAATAGATTTGTGTGAATTCCCGTGGAATGTGAGATCTCACAGTTGTTCTGCATGAAGGTGTTGCGGTGCTGGGAAATAGTGATTGAATCACTTTTATAGACCTGAAATGAAGAAGCTAATGGGATCTCAGTCTTGAGTCTATAGAGATATTAGTTTGTTTGTACTACAGCCAAACTCAAGCTGAGGCTGCCAGTGCTGTGGTTACCAGTCAGCCTCGACAAACTGATTTGAAGTTGTTATTGGTTTCAGTTGTGGTTGATGTTGAAAATTGGGTTTTAAGCCAATCAAATGCAAAACTGCCTTTGGAATGACCAGGAAAATTGATTATGCAGATAACACTTTAGACATTGATTTTCAACCTTAGACACAGTCCATGAATCAGTGAAACATACTGACATCTAATGCTGACTCAACATAGATCAAGCTATTTTGCCCTGAGAGTAATTCCCTAAGAATATCGTATCCTTTTTCCAGTCTTTATATAGACTTTGTAATCTGATTCCTAAGCATCTGCTTTCAAGCACAATTTCACAGTGTCATTAAAGGAAAAGTTACTATACCTTGTGCCTGGCAAAGATGAAACAACAGCATCACTAACAATCCATTATGAGAACACAGCCCCATGGTGCAAATTCACAGATGTCCAAATTGGGCTTCTTTTTGAAGGGTCTATTTGTTGGTGTGTGTTTTTTTTTTTTTTAGTGTGTTGGAGATGGATGAGGGAATAAGCTGGCTCCAGGTGTGTTGAACTAAAAAGCGGAGGTCTCTGGACTGGGATCCTCGATCTCCCTTTGAATTGGCGTCAAGAACAACAAGGATTTGCCCTCGTCTGGAAAAGTCACAATGCTTTGCAGAATGCTGTGTGGAATCCTCGAAGCCACGACGACATGTCTCACTCATGTAGTAATTAAGGCCTACCTGTGAGTTTGTCAGGGCAGAACATCAGGGCAATAGATCCATTCAAAACGAAGAGAACATCATCATGGAGATCTCATCCAGTGAGGATATCAATGTGAGTTGACAAATATTTACATTAATTAATTTTTCAAACACTTTTATCCCAAGCAAACCGCTGCAAATTTAAGACTTCATATGTTTTATCAGTATACATGCCGAATCAAACCCATAACCTTCGTGTTGTGCTACAGGGAAACTATTCCTATTGTCGGATGTTGACATTTATATTGACAGACATGTCTTGGACTGCCTTGTCTCGTGCCACAGTTTTGTTTTGGAACTTCAGCATTTTCACTTAGACTGAGGTAATTTTTGTGTTGATCGAACAATATCTTCATAAAATGGCATAAAAACTGCAGTAACACTTTATTTTAGTAGTACTCAGTTTGTTTTTGCTTTGGTAAGCCTATATATATTGTGCATATAATGTACTGCTCATTATTTTTTTTATTTTTAGAATGCAAAAAAGTGGTCTAATGGACCCGATATATTTTGGAATATTCGTTGATATTCCATGTATCCATGTAAGATCATAAGTTCAGAAAATGTATCATTAATTCTATCTATCTATCTATCTATCTATCTATCCACGTGTATCTATCTATCCACATGTATCTATCTATCTATCTATCTATCTATCTATCTAGACTTTTTAAAGTTGCAATGAAGCATAAGTACCGATATATATTTTCTTTCATTTTGTGACGCACATTCAAGTGTTCAAGTGTCTATCTATCTATCTTTTCTTAAATCATTTAATTATGCTGAAAACCAAGATAAAAACACGCCTTTTCTTTAAAGAAAACTGAATGCACTACAGGTCATATTGACAGCTGATTATATGCACTTTTTCAATAAATAAAGATTCTTTTGACCCTGTTGTGTTATCAAAATGACTGTAATTAAAATAGTTTTGTTGATTAGGGCCAGCCAGCAGCACATGAAACTTCTGTTCACTAATGAGCAGCAGCTTGAAAGCCTCATGTGTTTTGTCTGCTGGGCTTTACTCCTTCAGTTCAAAGAATTCCTGGAATGCTTTTGCCCGAAGTGAACTGTTCTGAATGGGACCTAAAAGCAGGCATGATTTCAGTCATTAGTTTGTAATTCACATCATAACTAGTTCACATGACCATCATAGTTTCTGGGGCATTGCCCCAGCCCTGAGACCATTAACTTTTTTGTAAGAAGTTTTGTTCCTGCACTTTTTACGTGTTTCGGATAAGAGCTGCTTTGTGTTTGATAACATTCGCTCGGTCACTCACATGACAAAACTGCTCTTATGAAAGAGCTTCAGGAAGCCTTAATGTATTCCTAAAGGGAAATAGAATAAGAGGACAGACCCCAATCAGTGGGTCTTGCTGAGATCGATGATGTCATAAAGGGCACAAAGACATTAAAATAGTGTTTAGCTGCTTTGAAAATAACAAAAACTATTTGAAGCCCACCGCTGCGGACAGATACTTCTTTTTCAAGAGTTTCCCCCTGCTTTATTATTCTCTCAGGCTTTGTTGGTGCTGTGGTTCGTGACTGCACAGAGATTAGACTAGTGTAGTCTGACAGTGAGCTATGCTAATGCAGTCACATGCCGCTCACAATGTGTGTGCTAAGTCCCGGCAGGAGAGAGGCACTGTTAGCTTGTGACTGCACTGGGATTACTGAGCCATGCAACGCAAGACCTAAACACACTCATA
The DNA here is from genome assembly GCF_001515625.1 of Sinocyclocheilus rhinocerous. Lineage (NCBI taxonomy): Eukaryota > Metazoa > Chordata > Actinopteri > Cypriniformes > Cyprinidae > Sinocyclocheilus > Sinocyclocheilus rhinocerous. The sequence goes on from NW_015635021.1 coordinate 145,634, forward strand.
CAGCAGGAGGGAGCTGAACGTACACACACACACACACTTTGCTCGAGGCCCTGGAATTCACAAGGATAAACAATTCTTTTATTTCAGTTTCAAAGGGAATATTATCATGACACTCACTTTTTGAAGATGTTGTCATATGCGCATGGACAGTGTGATTTGAGATAAGAGATCACCATTAAAAAAACCATGGGGAATGCTTTTGGGCAGTGGCATGACACTCATTTTTGTCTTATCTATTAATTTAGCTTTAAAAATGCAATTCATGCAGTCAGTGACTTGAATATACAGTTTCTATTATCAATATTTAAATTGGGGGTTTTAGGGGGACATTAAGTCACAAATGTCAGGGTGATACAGGGTGATTTGTCCTGATATCATCATTAAGAAAAAGCCTCATTACACAAATGATTGAAAACCTTATTAATCTAACCTAACCAAATCTAGTTGTCTAATTCCTTATGTAGTTGTCTAATAAACCTGGCATTGTGTATTACAAATATTGTTGGTTCTTTGATGAATTGCTTTTGTTCTTCTTTACTAAGTGACTTTGGATAAAAGCGTCTGCTAAATGCTCATGTAAATGCATAATCCAAAAAACACACAGTTTCACAAAACTGCTTCACAGCTCATTAATATTTGAAAAACTTTTGGTGCAACCAACATACAGAAAAAAAACTCCCTAAAGCTTATAAATATATTTATAAATTAATAATTAATTAATTATAAATTAATTTTAATTTTTTTTCTGATATGGCATCGACATTTCCGCAACATTACCTGGAGCAAACTCTTAATGATGACAACATAAGTGATTTTAGGAGGACATCTGCATCTAACTTTTGAAGTTTCCTTAGGATCAAAGTGCGTGCTCTCCTTTAGCCTTCACAGCTTAATGTCAGTGTGCAAGACACTCTAGAGTCTTTACTCAAAACTGAGAGTTATACAGAGAAAGTAGGCTTGCACACATTCCTAACACCGTAATTGCAGACAGGGATCAAAATAGTTTATTCATCATCTTACAGTAGAATCCCTGTGCAAGATGCGAACAATAAGTTTTGCGTATTTTCTCGTACGATTATGAAGTTGCAGGAATTGTCAAAGAGACCAGCAAAAATGGTTTAAACACCCCAACCGTTAGTGAATACAGGGTGTGATCAAAGTCTCTCGTTTGAATCATTATGACAGCTTCAGCTAAAAAATGATTCACTATAGCGTATGCCAGCCAAGCAACTAATTATTTTGAAAATCTGACAGAGATGATGTCATGGTGCCTAAAAATGGTGGCTTTGCATGTGCCCCTGTGTGTACGTGTGCACGTGTGGAACAGAGAGAGAGGAAGAGAGGGAGAGGAGCATGTTTGATGTGGATTTCGAGGTATCTAGGACATCTTTTTAGGTCAAAACTTCACAAATTCTGTTTTCAGAAAGCTTCCATTTTTCATATGTAAATCAGCTCCATGGAAGCAACAGAAACAACAGCACCAATGATATATGCGTTATTAATATTCAAAGAGAAACTTCTCATTTATGCAGCCTTCGTTAGGAAACTTATCAAAAGAGAGAGCCAGTAACGGTAGCATTACCAGTCGACAGGCACGCTGATTTTGCTGTGTGTTTGTGAACATGTTTGTATACGCCAAAGAGAGAGATTGTTCCCAACAACAGGGATATTTTGTTGAAAGCTTTCTCTAATTTCCTGTTCACTTCAATGGTCCAATCCAATTAGGAGAATAGAAGCCTATTATTGAAACCATACCTATTTAAGGGTTTGCTTGATGTTACTTTCTCCTATCTTCTTAGCTTAGGTTTTTGGTGGTTGCACGCAAAAAAACTACTCTCTTTATTTGTCTGACCAAAGGAAGATGGGGAAACCTGTTGGAAAACAGTCATTATTTGTGCATTTTGACCATGGCTAAATGTATATTTAATGCATGAGGGCACTTGCAGGTGACTCTTAAAGTAGAATCTATACAGTTTAAATATGATGTTCTGCCATGGAGATTTATGGATGTAAATATGGATTGAAAGGTCTTAAATGTATTGATTATTATGTCATCCAAATGGAATATCATTAACTTAATACAAGTTAATTATACCTTCAGACTGAAAGCAAAAAGGTCCACTCTCACATGATTCTGGTCCAAATAAAGGATCATGATTTGGCTGGCTTGTGTAGTAACTACATAATTCTGATGCCAAAAAACATATTTTTCCATTCAGAATATATATAGGCATACATATATACATATCATATATGTGAAGTTTTTTTTTTTTTTTTTTTTTTGATAACACTGGTTCATTTAGCCGTTGCATGCACTAGCTTGGCATAGAGCTAATCGATTAAGAACATTTTCTTGATTATATGAAATGATGTTGTCTTTGAGTCCAAATAACAAAACACATATTGTTGCATATAGTTTTTTTTAAAATTATTATTATTTAAGGATGCTACTGAGGTCAAAAGGTGAAGTGCTAACTTGTTAATATGAATGTAAAAAATGCAAGACAAATTCCTGCAGCAAATTCCAAATAATTTTACTCGTTTTGTTTCTCATATTCAGTTTACTCAATAGTCGATGTGGGACAGCTTGCTCAGATTCATGGCTCCCTGTTCAGATTGCTTTATTGCCAAGGATCATGTTAGAAATCTGAGCTGTATGTAATCAATGGAACCGACACATAGATCATTAGACAATATCCTGTACTTAAATAGAGCGCTTACATAAGCATTGTATATTATGTAAGAGGGATGTCTTTATTAATATTTTATAAATGCGTGGTGGTGGTCTGTGTTTGCTGTTCCTCCTCAATTATCTGCGTCCCTTCCTTGAACATTCTCGGTGGTCCACGAGCACGCCATGAGTTCTACCGTGGGAGGGCGAGGGTGTATTCGCGATCATTATTTTAATACAGACTAAGTGTAGAGAGTGTAGAGACAGACATTCTGAGCCTGAGAGGTAGATAACTTTCGTCATTCCTACACGCACGCCCTCTTTACACAAAGAAATGCTCCGAGGGGATTAAAAAGGAGACACGATGAAACTGGGTGGGTGCTGAAAAAAGAGTGCAAACCCGGTGTCTTGTCAGCAGAGGGCGCATGTGGCTTAATAGAAACCCCTCATTTCATCCATGTGAAACCTTAAACCTTACATCAGCATGTCCCCTCTCACACCTCCCCCTTCGCTCTCCATAATTTACACACTTTCTCACACCAACACCTCCGTTTCTTTATTTGTAATATTATTGTTTTAAACTGTCACTATGCATGCATGCATCATTTGCAGCGAGAAGAGAAGCAGAAGGAGAGAGAAAGAGGAGGAAAGAGAGGGGAAAAGATTCCTTACAGCATCTTCTCGGAGGCAGAATTGGGTCAGGCTGCCTCCAGGGTGTAAGAGCATCTACCTACCAGTCAAAAAACCTGTGTGTGTGTGTGTTACTACACCAGAGCTGCACTTGAGTGTATAACGGTATTACATTTTCCAGTGATGTCTTAAGGTCTGATGTGTCTCAGATTTACTTTAATGACTCATAACTTTAACGCCAGCTATCCCAGCTTCCTGAGTCTTAATGGATTTGAGTGTGTACGTGAGTATGTGAGATGGAGGAATGTTAAAGTGAACGACTGACTGAAGGTTATAGTGTTAGAAAAAATGATTGTCCTGAGCGTAACAGCAGGTTCTCTGCTCTTTGTATGTGAAGGTCACATTTACGCTTACATTGTTGGGGGTCCAAATGTCCTCACAAGGATAGTTAAACCTGAAATCAGCTGCAGTACATTGTGGGGGCCAGCTAACTGTTCCCGCGAGAAAAGCTATGTTAATTAACATACCAAATAGTTTTTTTAATGAAAACAGTCTGACACTTAATTTGACTATATATTGAAAGTACATGACCGGTTAAAAGTTTGGAATAATTCTGATTTTTCTTTGAAGTTTTTCAAAGGAGACTCTTATGCTCACCATGGCTGCATTTATTTTTTTTTATTATTATTTTTTTTTTGGAAATAAAATGAGCCTACAGAATAAAACAGTAATATTGTAAAATATTATTACAATTTAAAATAACTGGTTTCTATTTGAATATATTTTTTAAAGTATTTTATTCCTGTGATGGCAAAGATTAATTTTTGCATTATTACTCCAGTCTTTATATATATTAATATATAAACAGCTATTTTAAATTGTAATCATGTTTCACAATATTACTGTATTTTTGATCAAATTAAAGCAGCCTTAGTAAGCATACAAGATTTTTTTTTTCAAAAACATAAAAAGTGTATATATAACATGTAATATTAACACAGTATTTTATTCCTGTGATGGCAAATATTAATTTTTGCATTATTACTCCAGTCTTTATATATATTAATATATAAACAGCTATTTTAAATTGTAATCATGTTTCACAATATTACTGTATTTTTGATCAAATTAAAGCAGCCTTAGTAAGCATACAAGATTTTTTTTTTCAAAAACATAAAAAGTGTATATATAACATGTAATATTAACACAAACACAAGCAAATGTGTATCTGTGTAGGCCTGTACCGTGGTTTGGTCATGTTGTATATTGTACAAAACACAAGAGCAGGTGTTTACATGCCACCATTTGGATGTGGCCACATAATTTCATCAACATGACACCTGAATCTGGTTCCTTGGCCAAGCGGCAGGGGAAGTTGTGCCTAGAATGACAGGCCTCTGGCGGGATGTCATTATAGTCCATGTGGATTGCTTCAAGAAAATATGATATGGGTTTCAATCAATCATTTTCCATTGCCAGAATGAAAAAAAAGAAGCCTTAGTCGGATCTAGAAATGGGGGATAGGTTGAACGTAATGTCATCTGAGAGGACAGAAGGGTGAACTATTGCTCTAATGTAAGTGGTGGACACTGGCTTTGTCCTATATAATAACACAAGTCTGGGCTCCTGCCATTTCTCTTGGGGTGGGAATAGATACAAGACATTGTGGAATTCCAAAAGTAGAGTCACGTTATATGGTCCAGCTGTGAGATGAATGATCCCTTGCAGACCAAAGGGCACGACACATACAGTATTTTTCATTTTGATATATACATTTCACATAATCATGTTAACATTCCAACGTTTAGATTACTTTTTAATTACTTTTATTCAGTAGGGATGCATTAAACTGATCAAAGGGACAGTAAAGATATTCAAAATGTTACAAAATGTTATCTATTTCAATATTTTATTTATTTTTAAATATTTTAATATAATATCGTTTCTAATTTAATATGCTTCTTTTGAACTTTCTGTTCATCAAAGAAGCAATTCAATGAAGTAATTTTCACTGAGATACTCCCAAAGTGTGTGTGTATAAGAAATTACAGTTTTTTACGATTGCTTGCACACTAAAATTAAACTTTTCCAACAATTAGCAAAACCTTACACTCAAGGAGCAAAACACAAGGCTAGATTTGCACAACTGTAAGTCTAAGGTTGAATCCAGCCTCGTCAATGTAAATACATTCATGCAGCTGGGCAGCTCCATCCATGTCCAAGATTCTCTGTAACAAAAAATACATATTGTGGATGGCTTTACTCAAAGCACACACTTACACTACTACATATACAGAACCGACCCACCCCACCACACAGGTGTTGTGCTACTTTGGTGTAGGGTTGTGTTAATTGTGTGTAGTGTTTTGACAAACCGGGCCCTGTTTTCAAAATTGTGCTTAAGCAATCGTAAAAAACTGTAATACTTTATATTTATTTAATTAATACTCTCTTCCAATTTATTAAAGTGACAGTAAAGAATTACAAAAAACAATTTCCACAAAAATGTTAAGAAGCATAACTGTTTTCAACAATGATATTAATAAGCAGCAAATCAGCATGATTTCTGAAGGATCATGTGACACTGAAGACTGGAGTAATGATCTTACAAACTCCAAATTTAAAAAAAGTAAAAGCGGTTCCAAAGTATGTGATGATGAAAAATGTTATAAATGGTATAATTTTTAATTGAATAATGAAAATAGTAAGAGTACATTTATGTGGTAAAATTGATTGTTTTTTTATGGATTTTTATGGGTGCAAAATCTGACTTCACAATTTGACTTTACAAATTTGGTGCATCCTCTTGAAAATGCCATCCCCGAATCTGTCTCCTTTTCCATGATATTCCCATGTGATCTAATGAACAGATGATCAAAGCTGTTTCTGGGACTCTGCTATACGTCTAATGGTCCCTCTACTGTTTAACAGTGTGAAGGAGGAGAATATGAGACAAAGAAGATGGAGGAACATGAAACTGAGACTGTGTGTCAAAGAAAAAAACAAGAGAGAGAGCGATAAAGAAGTAATGCTGAACTAGTGACGTTTGCGTATAAGACAGGAACAAAATGCAATGAAAGTATCCAGTGCATTGAGCAGTGTGTGTGTGTGTGTGTGTGTGTGTGTGTGTGTGTGTGTTCAGACCCTAATTAATCTCCGCACTGCCTCTCTGGAGGGCAAACGCATTAAACACCCAAGATAGGTTGAATTTTTTTAATGATCAATATTGGATCCCATAATTCATGCTTCATTGTTTTTAATTATGTACTTATGTAACCAGTGATGCTTTATATCATTAATTGATACATATTTGATTGTTAGTTAGATAATTATGAGCGATAGATGTTTAATGTGTCCAACATGTTTTGCGATCAGGCTTGATTATTTCTTCATTTGCAGTGGTGTGTGTATGTGTATGCGATAAACAGTGGCTCCTGTGTGTGTTATCTGGCAGTGATTCTTATGAGAAGTGAGACAGTCTTTCACTGAAAGATCCACCACCTGCAGTCTCAGCTGTATGGTGATGAGACACACACACAACCACACATACTCACACATAAGCGCTCTCTCACACATGCACACAATCAACACACATTCTCCTTCACGCACATTGTCTCCGTATCTCACACTCAGGCAAAGCGAGACAAGAAGTGAGAAGAAAGGTGTTTCTTCTTAATTAGGCTTGCATGCACAATCTTATATTTTCTCTCTCTTGACTGGTCTTTTACTCTTGAGTGTTTTTAATACATTCCTTGACATAGTGGCTGACACACACATAAACCCACTCGGGGGATAGATACATAGAGAATTATGGCTGCACTTCTTTGACCTCTCACCTAGCAAGGTGCTGAGTTGCAAGTGTGTGTGTGTGTGTGTGTGTGTGTATGTGTATGTGTGTGTTTGTGTTTCCTGACCTTAATGAAGGTGTACACTCGACCTCTGAAGGTGAGGTCAAAGATGTTAAAGGGATAGTACGCCCAAAAATGAAAATCCTGTCATCATTTACTCATCCTCATGTCATGTCATGACTTTCCGTCTTTTGTGGAACACAGAATATTCAGATAAATGTCAGTTTTGTCCATACAGTGAAAGCCAGTGGAGTTCAGTGATGTTTTGAACCTAATGACTTTAATTTTATGGACAAAATATAAGAATAGTCATACAGGTTTAGAATGACATGTAGGTGAGCAAATGATGACAGAATTAGTGTTAATTTGAACTATGCCTTTAAAACCAAATACATTTCCAGCAATAAATATTTGTACTATTGCTGTCATTCACAAATATCTGCATATTCTCTCGCCCTTTCATTTTTAAATATTTTAGCAAATTTGATCATGCTTTTTAGTTCATTTAAATTGTAATAATATTTCACAATATTGCTATTTTTACTGTATTTTTCATCGAATAAATGCAGCCTTGGTGTGCGTAAGAGACTTCTTTCAAACACATTAAAAATAGTAATTATTCCAAACTTTTTACAAGTACTGTAATTTCAATATATGGTGAAATTAAAAGCATTAAAAGCATAAAAATACCGACCCCAAACTTACAGCAGTGTAGGAATTATTTTTTTTTTTTTTAAATATGGTCGCAAAATGGTTGACAATGAAAAAAAGTTTCTAAATGTAATCTAAATACATGCAAAACATTTCTGATCAAAGTGACATTTGGTGACATTACAAATTTGGTGACATGTAGGTGAGCAAATGTTTGAATGAAGGTTTCATTATTATTATTATTATTATTATTATGTAAACTATCCCTTTAAACCCAAATGCATTTCCAGCAATAAATATTTTTAGTCATGCCATAATTCACAAATTTTTGCATATTCTCCTGCCCTTTTATTTATTAAATATTTCAGCAAATTTGATAACGCTTTCAGCTTCCAATAAAAGTGTACAGTACTCTCAGCTCCCTTTATGTAATATATCATATTTGAAATATTATTATATTTCCATTTTGCAGATTTTACCCTCCAAAAAACTGCAGAAAGTGTGAAAAAAGCTGAACAGATTCTATCTGGGCCTGCTCATTATTCACCTTCTCTTATCATCTGTTTCTTATATATTAATTTAGGCAGCCAGAATGTAAGAACAAGAGACGAATATAGGAGGAAGGCTGGTATTAGGTCATTTAGTGTGGTTTGCATGTTGTGTAATTGAGTGTTTGATGTGTTTGTGTGTGTTTTCTGTACACAGCCCCCATAAGCACAGGAAGCTCTGGGTGGGCTATACGACCTAGTTTTTATTTTCACACAAACACATACTCTGAATATCATACATGGGCACAATGATGCTCATGGAATATACATGAATATGTATGCTGTTAAAGCATTGTTGTGTTGTTAATGAGATCACACTCCATCTAATGAAACCATGTGTGTGTGTGTGTGTGTGTGTGTGTTGTCTTTCGATGAGTTAATGAATGATGATGAGATTTCTGTGGCTCTGGGATGAGCTCCCCTTTGGGCTCTTATTATCATGAAGTTGTGTTACATCTCACACACAAAAAACAAGCGGATTTCCTGGTTAAAATGCAGTTTATATGCTATTGAAATTTTCTGCCCCCCCAAAAAATCTATCCTAAATCGTCACCCCCTTTACGCGCGCGCGCATGTGTGTGTACTGGCTGCATCCTGCATATCTTTGTTCGTGTCTTCATCAGATATGTGTTGAGATCAACTTGCGCTCTGACTTTTCTGGCTTTGCGCGACCCCGAAGCCCACCTGCGTCTGGAGAGTATTTTTAAAAGCAGGGTGCGAGCGCGTCGCGTGAAGCGCACCACTTCAAACGCTTCTAAAGCTCTTCAATTTTATCGGGTTATGCGCGTGGACACGTCGGGTTTTTGAGAACCAGGGATAAAAGACTGCACTCGTCTTTTGTCGGAGTTACCAGATCTTGGACTCTCACTCGGGCGGATAGAGAGACGGCTCTCCACCGGGATCTCCTCGCACCGCGACTGTACCTGGAGAATCCGGTAAGAGCTCACGCGGCTTCACAATAGAGCGAGGTCGTCCGGTTCTTTGGTCAAGTGTGTGTGTGTGTGTGTGTACGTGTGAGTGTGAGTGCTGTGAAATTAATTGAAAGACAAACTATTGCTAGGTAGTCAATTTAGAAATGTCCAGGATTTCATAGTGCTCTCACAGAACACGTCGTTATTCAGCCGTAAATGCAGACCGCTGTTAAATTGAATTATTTATTAGAGTTGTTAGCTCTGTCGAACATTTTAGGACAGGGTGAACTCATTAAAAGTCTTGAAGTTGATTGGTTTTCTTATAAACTTGCAATGACTGCGGGCTATTACAAACCACACTGTAAAAAAATTCAAAATATTGTCAGGAATAATGGGCTACAGTAAAACTGTCAGATACCTTGAAATACAGTAAAAAAAAAGAAAAAAAAAGTATTATATTTTAAAAGACAACACATGCCATTTTACATTGTATGTTTTTAGAAGTAGCCTAAAACGAATTAATTAATCAATTAATTTAATGTGCGAATAAAATATAGTAATATATATTATTACTATGTTATGGATTGCTATTGTTAAAATAAAGTTATTTCGGTAACACTTTTGTTTAGGGACCAGTTCTCACTATTAACTAGTTTCTTATTAGCATGCCTATTATTAACATATTGGCTGTTTATTAGAAGCCTGTTTATAAAGCACATATTCTGCATGACCATATTCTACATCCCTAATCCTACCTAACACCTAAACTCAACAACTAACTTACTAACTATTAATAAGCAGAAAATTAAGACTTTGTTGAGGCAAAAGTCATAGTTAATGATTTGTTAATAGCGAGAATTGGACCTTGAAATAAAATGTGACCTTTATTTCTTAAAAAAACAAGTATGAATCATCTCCTAATTAGGCCTAGTGAAAGGGGAATCCCCAGAATTGACAAAATCTCAATTTTAAATTATATTCTTATTTTTATTCACAGTTACAGTATGTACATTGGTGTGTTGTAAGTTACATTTTGTGTTGATTAGTTTATGTTCATAGTGTTATTTTAGTGTCATGTTTATTACTTTGATATGCAACAGTCACTGGAGAGACCATTTAAACTTATCCTTGGGTCACCATGTGACATTTATGCTAATTATCATTTATGCTAATAATAATTTATGCAATTATTACAGCTATAGATTTTGTCTAGATTTTAATAGCTGTCATATATTACTTCACTAATATTATACAGTTTAATGACATATAGTCACCAAAATGCGTGTTGTGAAACATTGTTGCTGTATTTTTACAGTGAAGTTCTGATCATTTTTACCCAGTAATTGTAAAAATGTATTGAACTGAATGACATTAAATAACTTTTATGCGTTATGCTTTATGTTAGTTTGGGACTCTTCGTGTCTGTGAATGTATATGAAGGCTCCTGAGTATTCTAGTGATTCTCTGAGAGACAAGAGGCTTGCATAAGCAGTTTTTTATTTCTGTTCAGCCCTGTCATATTTTGACATTTTCTCACAAGACTTGTGTAAAGTGCTGACTTCTTCCCGCTGCTCTAATGTGTACTGAAAAGACAGCCCAGTTTGAATATCCAAGTTCTCCCTTCCATAACTCAAGCACAGACGGCCACATTATATTTAAAAGTAAGAGTAAAATAAAATGGGAAACAGTGTGTTGGAATAGAAGCTCTATAGGCACTTTTTCTCCCATTTTAGCGCCTGTAGATTTAGTTGAAGTGAAAATGAAAGAGAGAAAGAGAGCTAGAAATGAGCTGTTTCTCCCTCGTGCTGTGAGGATGACTTAGTGTCTCTCACCTTCATCCTGACACCTCATCTATTATCATTAGGCACACAGTCAAACAACTCTCTCAAGATGTGGGTGTGAAAGTGTGTGTACGAATGTGAGAGAGAAGATGAGTGTGAAAAGAAGAGAGAAACAGGGAGAAAACTCTTAAAATCGAGTTCAGGATTGACAGGCCTGGTCACAGTCGTGACCTGCTCCATTTTCACTCAAACATATGCACGCCTCTTTTACAATGTGTGGTGGTTAGTGCATTGACTTGACATGACCCCTTGACCTGTCAGCCGGTTGATACCTGAATGATTTGACCTTCCCGTAGCAGTTCTGCAGTGTGATAGATTAGTGTTTACATTAATGACACCAAACTGAAAATGTGTCCCTTTTAATTTGTATTATTATCAAAAGTAATAATTTTTATTATTATTATTGTTTAAATTCATAATTTATTTCTGTGATGCAAAGCTGAACTTACTCCAGGCTTCTTAATATATTTGTGAAAACATTGCTAATTTATTTTCAGGATTATTTAATGAATATAAAGTTAAAAAGAACAGCATTTATTTAACAATCATTTGTAACACCATAAATGTCTTTACTGGCTATTTTGATTAATTTAATGCATTGTTAATGAATAAAAATATCAGTTTCTTTCTTTCTTTCTTTCTTTTGTTAAAAAAATTAATTGAAATAAATGAAATTTAAAAAAAAATACTTTTGAACATGCACATATGTTCCATGTTACAAATTGACCAAACGGACACATAACTTTTTATTTAAAAATAACTGAAAATATTATCTGCACATTTGTTTCACATTATTTTAATCCTTTTATAGCCCTAATTTATTTTATTTAAAGCCTAAGTTTCCGTTTTAGAGGTTTACCAAAGCAAAATCAAAATCTTTCCTAGTATTCTCTTGGGTATGCGTGGCCCTGGTTGGGAATCACTGCGTTACATCAGCTATGACAGAGCATCTGATATTGCCACAGTTCATGCAGACTGCATTTTTGATCTTTTGTATGGAAAACAGTTGCATGATAATGAAGTGTTGGTGTAATGCTGTCATTTTGGATGACTGTATTCATCTCACTCTTTTCTCTCTCTCTCTCTCTGTCTGTTTTCCAGATTGACTCAAATAGAACACAGAGGTAAGTGAGATCTTCATACTGGTATTTTTACAGCTTGGAAAAACTAACAAGCAGGGTGACAAGAGTGAGAATGAGAGGTGATACTTGAAATGCGGCACATGGCAGAGATCAATCTTTAAATTTACTGCACCAGAAACCCTTTTAATTATAAGATATATAAACAGCCACGAACTGAATCAGCACAGAACTGGAACGCCCGTCTACACTTAACGCGCCACTTGGGTGTTAGTTTATTAAAGGGGTCATATGATGCTATTTTAAAGATCATTATTTTGTGTATTTGGTGTAACAGAATATGTTGACATGCTTTAATGTTCAAAAAACACATTATTTTTCAAATACTGTACATTATTGTAGGTCCTCTATGCCCCGCCTCTCTCAAACGCGTCGTTTTCAACAAAGCCCCCTCCTTTGACAAGCACAGTCTGCTCTGATTGGCCAGCTGAACCAGTGCATTGTGATTGGCCGAACACAACAAGCACGCGTCGGAAATGTAACGCCCCTTACCATAAACGCGAGCTTCATCTTTCAAAATAAATGTAAAGTCTTAAAAGAAGATGGCGGCGCGTTCACGCGCTGCGGCTTCTCTCTGTCCCGACAGAAAGGTGTTTTCGTGTTTTTTGTCTTGTGAGTCGCAGTGTTTTTGTACGTATTCGTCGTGTTTATCTGTCTCTAAGCGCGCATACAGTCGTGAGTTTCTTCTCGATGTCGGCAGAACCACATTTTTAGAGTTAAACTCTGCGCACATATTTTGTGTAATTTGATAATGCTTTCAGCTATCAGTGAAAGTGTAGTACTATCAGCTCAGCTTCACATTTTACTATGTTTAAATTTCGTAAAATCAGCACAGGAGATGCAAAAACCCAGCAGATTCCTTCTGGGCCTGGCATGAACACAGTGGTATTCAGTTCAGCTGTTTCATCTTCTGTACTTGTCTATGAAGAATGCTCATCCAGAGCAGTTAAAAACATCAAAAGGCCACTTTTGCATCTTTTTTTTGTCTTAGATAGCCAGTAGTTAAGACTTGTCTTCTCTCATATTCAACACTCTAACGCTGTTTAGATGTTTTAATGTGCCTTTCTGTACAAGGCCATGCTGGAAGGCGCTGATGTCCACTGAGATCAATAAAACCTCCATTCAGTGAGGGGTGAAATGTCTTCTCTCTTTCTCACTAAACCCTTTCGGTCTCTCTCTCTCGCTCTCTCTCTCTCTCTCTCTCTCTCTCTCTCAAACACACACACACACACACACACACACACACAAAGGGCTGACTGTTGTAGGCTCTTCAGTCTATATACTGTCTGACTCAGGAAACAGACAATAATTGCACACTTTGCGTATTAGACTCTATAAAACACACACACACACACACACACACACACAAAGGGCTGACTGTTGTAGGCTCTTCAGTCTATATACTGTCTGACTCAGGAACACATATGAGCATGCACACTTTGCGTATTAGACTCTATAAAACATGTATTGCATAAACATGTTACGTCATAAATAAGCAGTGCTGCATTTTTGTTCCCACCACATTTCTCAGGTAATTTTACAAGCAGTTCGTGATCAATACTGTGGCCGGTGAAAGAAAGTGAACAGCACAACCTAGTGGCCACATGTTCTTAATGCATTCACACCCTTTTGCTCTTAAAACCCAAAATACACCCCATCTGGTCACAGCAATCTCACACTTGAGTGTGATCATTTATGTTCCTCATTTAAAAATAGATCCAATCCAGATGTTTGAAAATGATACAGCATACAGTGGGGTCCAAAACTCTGAGACTACAGCGAAATGTTTCTTTTTTTTTTTGCCTAAAATGACATTTTCTGCATTATTTCTAGGTCACTAATCAAATGTAAACAAATTTGTTCCAAAGGCCAGATGTTCTTGCTTCCATCGAAGCACATAAGATGCTCAGTGGAACATTCTCAAATGCTGGATAACTTTATTTATTTATTTATTTTGCTAGTGGACTTTTGGGCCCCCTGTACATATGCACACACATTAAAAATTCACACTGTTCAAAAGTTTGGGGTCAGCAAGATGTTTTAAAGTTTTTTAAATAAATCTCTCATGTTCACTAAGGCTGGATTTATGTGATCAAATACAGTGAAAACGGTAGAGAACAGTGAAATATTATTACAATTTGAAAGAACTGTTTTATATTTTAATATATTTTAAAATGTAATTTATTTTTGTGATGCTGAAAACAGTTGTGCTACTTAAAGCATGACACATGTGTTTCAGGATTTTTTATAAATATAGAAAGAACAGCATTTATTTGATTTTTTTTTAGGAACATTATACATTTCTTTACTGTAAATTTTTGTCAAATACGTGTGTCCTTGGCTCTTGCTGAATAAAATAAAATTAAAAATTTCTTTCAATAAATAAATACAATAAAATAAAACAAAACAAAATAAAAACTTACTGACCCAAACTTTTGAACAGTAATGTATATATACTGAATATATGACCATTTTCTGTCATGCAGAGTACTAAAAGTCTAATAGTAGACATAATTTCATTTCATCTTACTAAAGTTACACACTCACAGTAAGACCTTCATATTCAGACAGATGTCTGTTGATCTCAGAGCATTAGTGGTAGAATACCTGAATCAGCTGTTTCCAAACTAGACCGAAAAACAGTCAAATCCCAACTGATGCTTTCAGTGAGTGTGTGGATGTTTGAGAGAGAAGGATTTAAAAGGGCTGTGTGTGTGTGTGTGTGTGTGTGCGCGCGCGTGCGTTTTGTGATTTATGAGGACACAAATTTGTATAATGACATGGGTATGACATAGGTATTACAACGAGAAGGTGATTTATGAGGACATTTTGAGTGTCCCCGTATTTCAAAAGGCTTATAAATCATTCAGAATGAGTTTTTTTGAAAATCTAAAAATGCAGAAAGTTTCCTGTAAGGGGTAGGTTTAGGTGTAGGGTTGGTATAGGGCGATAGAAAATACGGTTTGTACAGTATAAAAACCATTACGCATATGGAATGTCCCCACAATTCACAAAAACAAACCTGTGTGTGTGTGTGTGTGTGTGTGTGTGTGTGTTTAATGAGTTTTTCATCTTTCAGGAGAGTCCTGTGGAGTCTGTCCTTCTTTCCTCCCAGCGAGAGACAGCTGAGTTTAGACTCCGTTTAAACTCATATTAGCACATGTAAGTTGTTTGCATTCACACACATTCACACACACTGGCTCTGTCCAAAACCCAATGAGCCTAGCTAACTACATTCTAGGGAAGCATGCCAAGTCATAAGTGGCTGATTTGGAACACTTTACATTGCATGGGCAGCAGCAGCTTGTGACAAACACAGGTGACTCCAACAACAATTGTTTTATATATTTAGAAAGTTAGCCTGTTGCTAAGCTAACAACAAATAAAATAAAATTCACTCAAGTAAAATGATCCAGTTGTAAAGCTAAAGTGTCTAATTGTCTGAACAAACTGCCATTGGTCAGTCAAACAATTTTTTTTTTTTAAAGAAACCCATACGGAAATGTAATATATAACATATATTGCCCTATATCAGGAGTGATATTGCCATATAAGACCATATATAATTCACATACATACATTCTCTGGGAAAATGAACAGTTTATAACATACTGTATATAACATCCTCATAGTAAAACTGAACATGACATATATGTCCAAAAATATATTAAACATACATATTTGTATGGACATATATGTTAATATATGAAATTGTTCCAATAGGTCCAATTCCTAATGACAATATATTTCATATATGGAAATTTTATATTTGTACATATGTTACATTTGCGTATGGGAATTAATACTTTTATTCAGCAAAGATGTATTAAATTGATCAAAAGTGACGGGGAAGACATTTATAATCTAATAAAAGATTTCTATTTCAAATAAATGCTGTTTATTTGAACTTTCCGTACATCAAAGAACCCTGAAAAATTTGTATCACAAAAATACAACTGTTTTCAACATTTATAAAAGTAAGACATGAGATAAGCACCACATGATCGTATTATTGATCATGTGACACTGAAGACTGGGGTAATGATGCTGAAAATGTAGCTTTGCATCACAGGAATAAATTACATTTTAAAATATATTTAAATATATTTCACAATATTACTGTATGTTAAAATAAATGTAGCTTATAGTCAACATTTCCCTCATTTCATCGACCAGCCTAGATGTCGTTTTCACCGTGGAGGCTTACATGCTTTACAATTTGGTCTAAACTAGGAATATCAGAAGGGGCACAGTCATGCTGCCTACTTTGTGGAACAGCCGTCGCATGTGAAGATGTCTTAAAATGCAGCCTCAGTAGTCAGCTCACTAGGATTTGGAACAGAGCCACTCTTTGACTGAAAAGAGTCACAAATACAAATGCCTCTCTGTATTCCCCACACCCCTGTTTCCCTCTTCCTGTGTTCTCACACAGTTGGTCCTGAAGTAGCTCTCTGACCAGCTTCTGTCAAGCCTCGCAGCAAATACCGCGCACATGAATTCTGTATATGACCATAAAACCTCAGCGGATTTAGCGCGTTAGAGTGCGTGTGTGTGTGTGTGTTTTATAGTGCATACACTGCTGCATTATTGAGAGCTACTCACAGATGCATCCAACTCTTTCTGACACTGACGATGTAATCCACTAAAAATACATACTTACCTCATCTCTCACTCTCTGTCTCTCCCTCTTCCTCTGTCGGTTTTCTAACTCACTCTTTCTGTCTCTATCTCTTTCAATCTCTTCCTCTCACTCCCTCTCTTTCCATATATTTTCTTTCGCTCTTTGATTCACTCCTTATGTCTTCTTTCTCATGTGTGTGTGTGTGTGTGTCTGCATCTGTCTGTTTTAATGTGCTAAACTGGAGCTGCATTAGATGCATTCGATCGTTTTCCCCCTCTCCTCTCAGGCGCTCAATAACTATCCCTTTCTTTTTCTCACTCTCCTTTCTCTCCATCTCTTTATTAGAGGTGGTACTTATGAATCTGGTAGTGCATTAAAGTGATAGATGAAGATAGTATATTTCACATAGCTCATCTATAAATAGAAGGTGCAAATAAACCATAGGAGAAAGCAGACACAGCAGGGGCCATCCTCCTGTGTTTGGCACAACTTTTGCTGTTGATTTTAAGGCATTATTTCATGCTGTGAGACTGCTGCTGCCCTCCTCTGGAAGCTGATGTTGTAACATTTTAAAACTTGAAAGATATGATAATACTGTATGTTCTTCTTTTTGTCTCATATCAGCTTCCGTAACTCTGACCAGCAGCATGTGGGACACTAACAGGTAAGAACACCTTGATGCATTTATCAAGTGCACTTTATAACCTCAAGCTCAATCCAACACCAGTTATTCCAGTCCTGGTTTGCAGTTGGCTGTTCTGTATTATAGAAATCATACATGTAATATATCCAACCATTCCTGCCTCAGCCAGTTTTGTGCTTGATTTAATGGAAGGAAGTGGAACAGTTCTGCCATGTTGTGTCTAAAGGTGAACTTGACTGGCTAGATAATTTCCCCCCTTAGGAGTAGGCCTAAATAGCAATTTCCAGATAATTCCATTAAATGCACCCCAAAAGTCTGGTGGAGCAAGACAAATGCCAGTTAGTTGCAGAGATTTGACTTGAAAAGTAATGCACATGCTCTGATATTGTGCATGGGTGAGAAATTGTATAATATTTTATTATAATATTATAAATTATTATATTGTAATATATTATAATCTATTACATTATATTATAATTATTAATATAATATTGATAAATTTTCTTTAAGGACACTTTGATGAATAGAAAGTTCAAACAGAAAGTAGAAAAGAACACTATTTATTTGAAATAGGAAACTTTTGTTAGGTTATAAATGTCTTTATTGACACTTTTGATCAATTTATTGCATCTTTGCTGAGTAAAAGTATTAATATTTTGTTATAATATAAATTATTATTATATTATATATTATTTTTTTCCAGGGTCACAAATGTATAGTGTCTTTGCATTAAATATAAAACCACGTAACATTTATTTTAAAGAAATATATTACAAACACACAATTCAATCAATACATTTCAAATAAAAAAGAGATATATCGTTTAAAATGAAGGTTAGCAAGTCGTGCACACATTCTGGTTGTAAAACAGTGTGGAACATGTTTATACTGTGTAGTTTAATATGAAATGTTCTGAGAAAAAGCATTATTTATTTGCAGATGCAACTTGGTTTGATATTTTGTATCGAATGCAATGAAATTCAGCTATTAAATGGACAGAAAATATGATAAATGTGTACATGCAATCACTCAATCACAGAGATAGAGAGAGTGGGTTTTTAGATGTGCAATAGTGTGGATATAATTAAAATATCTGATTATGGTCACTTCAGTTGAACATACTGTAAGAATAGATTAGCTTCACACATAGATGAATTGTGACTAACGTCTCAGGTTACTTATGTAACCATGGTTCCCTGAGTAGGGAACGAGACACTGCGTCCTCGTCTCTCCCGCCGCCGATGAGCGTGAGAGGGAAAGCCCCTCCTTAAACCCATCGGCCAGGTCCACCTGCGAACCCCACAAGCTCATTCTCATTCTCGCGGGAAGCAGATGGCTGCCCCTCTTTACTTGAAAATAGAGACAAACGAGAACGGAGCTTTTTTATTGGAAAACGCTCGCAATGCACGCAGATTGCCCCCTCGAGGACATCGCGTGCGTCAATGAAGACGAAGAAGAGAATGATGTGTGCTCCCGGCGCCTATTTATACTATAGTCGCACCGGTAGTGACGTCATGGCTGTCGCCGGCCAACGAGTTGGTGTTTTTTCAATGTATGCTTCAGACACGGGTCACAACGAGGCGTTTCCCATAGCGACCCCTAGAGGATGCAGTTCGAAGTTCCCATGAAAGGGAACAGCTCTTTGCGTGCATGTGTGTTTCTTTTGCAAGTCTGTTCAGTTAGTTGTTTTTTAGTTGAATTAAATGTAGATGGGTTCATGTACAGTACAGCAGGAAGTCAGCTGAAGTTGATCGGTGTATGAGAATGTCTTTTACACTTAATTCAGCTGACAAAAAAATAGACACTGGCCATGCGATCACAATAATGCCCTCTGTGTGTGTGTTTGTGTGCACGAGTTTGTGTGTTAGAGGGAGATAGGAAGGATGAATATCTGGGGGATGGGTTGGGTTGTGTTTTTCTATTTCTTTCTCACGTGCTCACACTCACACAAGAAATCAGATTAGTGTGAGGATTACAGAGCACCAACCATTTGAAAGAAAACACGCGCACAGAAATCGCATGAGCTTCAGTGACGGAGAATGCTGAATAATCTTTAATCAACAGTTCACCGAAGGATACACATCACAGATGATAGAAGTTTCTGTTACTCCTTCTTCTCTTTCATTTTCAAAGGCCAGATCGAGAGTAATTAAATGTCAGCACTCTGATGTTGTGTGTGTGTGTGTGTGTGTGTGTGAGTGCATGTGTTTGGTATCTTGCTGTGTGTTAATTTGGTGCAAAATGTCGAGTGTCTCCTGCTCTTACGCTGACATTCTGATTAAGAGCATCAAATACCTCCATCTATCCACCAACATACTGAAAAATGTTTTATTTGTATGATGCATTATACATGCAAGCTTACATTTGTATGGTCGATTAATGATGTTTCCAGAAATAACTCTTCGTTATGTGTGTGCGAGTGTTTATGTGAGGGCTGCCGGGTCTGTGGTTACCTGAGCACTTTCTGCAACTAAAGCAAATTAATGCCTTCATTTACATATCTCTCTGGGAACTGGGGTACTGATGATGCATACATCTTTGTGACTGTGAACTGTGTGTGTGTGTGTGTGTGTGTGAGAGAGAGAAAGACAGTGAGCATGAGAGAGAAACAAATTTCATTCTGCATTTATTTTGTGTATTGTTCAAATTCAGCCCACTAGAAAAAATAGCACCTCAATTTGCATATAATTGAATTCTGCTGCAATAAACAGTTAATTAAAATAGTTCATCATAAGTGTCCCTATATTTCTCGCTTCCTGAGATGCTAAAATTAAAAAATAATAAAAAAACAAGAAATATTTTAGCATGTAGACTTTTTATTGTGTTTTGTACAATAGACAATCAATATGTATTTTTTTTTAACAATTATTAAACACATATTTGCAATACAACTTGCCATTCGTAGGTTGAAATAATCTTTCACTGTTTGTTTGATCATTCTGAGAAATCCAACACTCACCAATGGTTGAAAACAGTGATTATTTTTGCAATTCCTTTTGATGATGCATACATTCCACTCTTCACCTTTAAAGTATTTCATTCATGTTAATCAGCATATAATTATATAATTATAATGTCATCATATTTTTATATATTTATTAGTATACTATATTTTATATTTATTTATTTTACATTTTTTAAAATGAAATTAATCATTCTCCTAAAAGCTGTTTAATATGAGGATCCATTGTGACATCTTACCCCATATAGACAGCACTCCCTGCTTCTTTATTTATTTATTTTAATATGTGAATGAAATTCACTTTTAAAAATAAAGTTAACCTAAGAAATATTCATTGGAGTAAAAAGTGTGGCAACTTACCCCAGTCTCCCAATTAAAATGATTAGACTATATCTAATCATTATTGTACCACACATTAATATTGTCAAATGCGATTTTAAACCGTGTCATGCATGGTCTCAGAACCACAAGCAAAAAAAAAAAAAAAAAACTATTTAGGATGTTAAAGATGAAGATATAGGGACCCTGAACTGTCGCTATACAAACTGTCAAATTTCACTGGCCTAGTTTCTGGACGTTTACCTTTAGTTTCTCCGATGTGCAAATGCAATGTCTCCAAATTATTTATTTTCCCTGAACCGGAGATTCATTCCGGGGCACCTGACGTCACTCCGCCGCCGCTCTGTCCTGCCTCGAGCCCGTCCCCTCATATATTCCGCTGCGCGTGAGTGTGTGCGCGAGCGCTTCTGCATGCACACACAGCATCAGCATCATCAAAGAGAAAGACCTGCGAGCTCTTTACGAGCGCTGGAAACACGCAGTGCTTCTGCTGCTCTTGTGCTTTTTATAGTGCAGCCCAGCATCGGTGATCATCAGAAGGGAGAGGACGGGCTTCTGGATTATATCTCTGGTGCTTATAGATGAATTCACAGGCGGTACCGAGCCGGTGAGACCCGATTGTAAACCTGAACCAGACAGCGATGTTGATCAGGTAGGCGAGGAGTAAAAGCCTCATCCGCTCCCCGGTTATTGTAGAGGAAATGACAAAATAATTTCATTGTTATGTTCAGTCATCCACTCGAGCTACAATTGCATGTGAATCGATGGGAAATCCGTTATTGTACATCATAGGCAGGCTAATACAGAAGACTATATTGCATGCACATTCCCACTTTTTGGCTGCTGTTTTGCTAGCATATTAACATGTTTTTGATAAGGAGCATTGCATCATGTTCTTAATATTACTATTTGTCACATTCTTGCTATATATATATATATACTGTGTGTGTGTGTGTGTATATATATATATATATATATATATATATATATATATATATAGTGTGTGTGTGTGTGTATATATATATATATATATATATATATATATATATATATAGTAGGCATTTGCAATTGCTTTATTGTCTGAATTGACATGGATTTTTGTTGTGGTTTCCTCACTACTGCCTTTTAGATCATTCAGTGATGTTCAGGGAACCCAGTGCTCCAGGGCATTATGCTGAGCTTAAAGTATTACTGTTTATGACAGAATGTTCTCCACAGATCATTAAAAACATATTCTTAATGGACCAATAAACTGAATGACTCTACATCTGAGCAAAGTTCACATGGAAGGGGATTATGTGTGATGACTTTTGCTATACCTCCTAATGCTCTTAGTGTGTGTGAGAGACAGAAGGGGGAGGGAAGGAAAAGCGAGGGGTATTATGATGTTTGGGTATTAAGGTTTGCATATGCAAGAGAACAAATTTGGAGGAACGGAGAGGAGAGTTTGGCGGTTGGTCTGAGCGAAGTGGTAAGTGTTTGACCCGCAATACCTAGAGCTGTGAGAAAATGACAGATGGATGAAGAGAGAGAGAGAGAGTGATTTTCTTAAGTTTTGAATAATTTATTTCTTTTCCATACCTGCAGACTAAGGGTTGCTCGGAGCACACTTGAAAACCTGCACTATTTAAAAAGCAGGTTGCCTCAGCTTCAGCGGCATATGGTTTATATTAATAATGTAGACATCACAGAGGCACAATCCTTGTGCTTATTGCACAGACGTTCATCTCTGATACCATTTATAGGTGTGGGTCCTAAGTGCTTCTGCTAGTGAAAGTTGTGCTTATGACACTGAGCTGAAAGCTAGCAGTAAAATCTCTTCCTGAAACTGGAGAAGAGTTAAATAGCACTGATGCGCTCAGTCCTTAAGGCTTGATCAGCTCAAGTGTTCTGCATGTGCATTACTGTCAAAACCATATGGTTTAAGGGTTCTTTTTGAAAAAGATTTCTAACCTTCTTAAGATGAACTTGTACTCAATAGCCATTATATAGTGGTTGAATGATTGAGTTTCAAGCCAGTTCATGGGACTGTGATTGACTCAATCAGTGCAAAACTGCATTTATCCCAAAAGTTACATTTGTGTGTGCTTAAAGCTACTGTTGAGAGAATAGAAATGCAAAAGAGTGAGGAGTTTGTGATGTATTCCTGGATTTGAATACAGGTAGATGAAGCACAGTGAAATGGAACTGAACTTCTGCATACTTTTTGTACTTGATACACAGTTATAAAAACGGAAAAGAAATGTATATTTTGTTAAAATAAAAATATATAATATATACAAAGTTCTGTCATTAAACTCTAGATGGCGCATGCCTAAAGGTTCTAACTCAATCTGAAATAATCACGTCATTATTCACATGAAGCAGCTGATTGGTTTCTTTTCACATCAGCAGCCAATGAATGAGCTTGCTGCTCAACGTTCAAATACTTGGCTAGTGCTTGCTGTAGCAGTTGCAGCACACTTCAGAAACCCTCCACCTTCCCCAGCTCCACCTGTATAGATCTACTATGGGGTAATTTCATGTATGTTATGTATGGGGGTTATTTCATATATGTGACCCTGGACCACAAAACCAGTCATTAGGGTAAATTTTTTGAAATTGAGATTTATACACCATCTCAAAGCTGACTAAATAAGCTTTCCATTGATGTATGGTTTGTTATGATAGGACAATATTTGGCCGAGATACAACTATTTGAAAATCTGGAATCTGAGGGTGCAAAAAAAAATCTAAATATTGAGAAAATCACCTTTAAAGTTATCCAAATGAAGTTCTTAGCAATGCATATTACTAATCTAAAATTAAGTTTTGATATATTTACAGTAGAAAATTTACAAAATATATTTAGGAACATGATCTTTACTTAATGTCCTAATGATTTTTGGCATAAAAGAAAAATCGATAATTTTGACCCATACAATGTATTTTTGGCTATTGCTACAAATATACCCGAGCGACTTAAGACTGGTTTTGTGCTCCAGAGTCACATATGTTATATGTGCAGCAGCAGTAAGCTCCGGTAAGAATATGCTAGTCTCAAGAGAACCAAGTTTTGTTTACAGCAAAGGAAAACCAGTCTCCTCTTTACATCGAAATAAATTTTTCTTTACAAATCCTCGTTTTGTACTTCTAATTCATGACAAGTGTCTTGTTTTGCTCTCTTCTCTGCACTTCCACGTTCATCACTTCTCACCAGAGCTTACACTACGCCTATGTTCTACAAATTCTCAACACCCATTGACTGCCATTATAAAGCTTGGAAGAGCCAGGACATTTTTTAATATAACTCAGATTGTATTCGTCTGAAAGAAGAAAGTCATATATACCTTGGATGGCTTGAGGGTGAGGAAATCATGGGGTAATTTTCATTTTTGGGTGAACTATCCCTTTAAGATGCCTGTTGGGTTCTCGTCTCTGGCCACGTATCCCCAAAGCGGCTCAAGCGACGCTAATAAATGTATACTCTTGGTGCGTCTTTGGCGACGCATAGAGTCAGACAACATCTCGTCCCTTTTGAACACTATCACTTGGGACTAAAATCTCTAGTCTTCCACTAACCTGCTGCACAGCACACTCAAAAAAAGAGTTCATTACCCTTACTTAATTTAATTGAAGAAAGTTTTTGCACACAATTTAATTTAGTTCATTCAAAATAAATTACATTTATTTGGGTCAACACAATTTAGTTGGTTACTTTTATGTTACTTTAGCTCGTTTTAATTAATTAAATTGAACAAGAGGCAAAAAATAGTTTTTTTGAGTGTGGTATAGACAAACTCCAGAAAATGTCTTTGAATATGCTTTAATCAGAATCCTCACAACAAAAAAAGTACAACAGTTTATATAGTAATGATGCATGGCAAAGTTGACATGATTTGGTTTTTGATGACTTCAGCTTGTTACTCAAGTCATGGGTTGTTATATTTTTATATTTAGACAGACACCTAACCATCTTGTCCATATGCATCCATTATTGCAACACACTAACTAAAGCAGGCAAATGTTAGGCCTGCAAGGAAAAGGAATATTAGTTATGATCAATCAAAACATTTCCTTCACAACTGACAACCAATTTCCTACATGGCTGTGCTAGTTTCAAGTCTAGCTCTTTCATCTTTTTCTTCTTACATGATAAAATAATTTCAGCTCAAATCGATGCTTCATGTCCATTTATTTATTTATTTATTTTTCAAGCAGCTGTGTAATAAGTGGGATAATGTACAGTCGGATAATGTACAGAGACGGTCATTATTGCAAAGTAAACCTCAAAAGGGTGATCAGAATATAGGGTTTATTTTGCAGTAATGGCTGGCTGACTGTACATTATCCCTTACTTTACTTCTTGAGTATTTGTGCATCTGTTTGGAAGGTTAGTTTTTTTTTTTTTTTGAGCATTACCACATCTGTCTGGAAGTCTAGTTGAACTCCTCTCACGTCACATACGTTTGTAAAATTTTTTAAAGCATTTTTGCCTCTGAGGAGAAGAGGGGCAAACAGGAAACTAGTGCTATCCACATACAGTAAGCACCATGGCTTATAATGTGGTAGTCGATACAAGTTATTCTGAAGCTGTTTTAATAAAACAGTGCAGTTTCATGAATCAGTTTGATTTTATTGATTTGTTTAGATCATCAAAAATGTTCCCTCAAGTCCCTGTGGGGCATTTTAACATGAATCATGATATAAGTAAATTTGTATGTAGGTAATGAAATATCACTGCTGTATTTTGGATTAAGTTAGATCATTACATATCGTAATGACTGTAATGTCATGTGTTCTAGTTGAGTCTGTTCAGTTGCACACTCTAATTGTTACCGTCTGCATGCCACATAAAGGAACACACTGTTACTTACAGCACTGTTACTGTTGAATTGAGATGTTTGATTCAATACAAACCATTCCTGTTTGGATCCTATTTAGAACTATTCATGAGTGGTTTATAAACAATTTTATTGCTAGTTTTACTGACAGCTACAGTATATGAAGATAGAAAGTACCTTTGTAATATATGCCTTGCATACCATGTTCCAATTTTGAACAGCAGGGAAAAGTATTGGTGTATGATGAAAAAAAAGAAGAAGAATGATCCTCAGTCGCAAGTGATCCGGCACTTTAAAAAGGCTTGTTGTAGTGATTATGGTTTGTTTTAGCTTGGTGCTACAAATTCCATTTGCAGGATATAAAATATGAAATTATGGTAATCCATTTATACAAGCTGTTTGTCTTCTTAAGTGTGTTTTTATTTAAGCACCTATTCTCAAAAGATGTATTTAGGGGTACAGATCCATTAAAAAAAAAATCTTGCTTCCCTTTTTAATCATTTATAGCAAGAATACATGATTATACAATACCAAAGAAAAAAGGTGCAAAGAAATATTTCAAGCCCAGACATTAAGGAGTTGGAACTGATGGGTTTTTGTGACCTGAAGATGGAATCAAGTTACTCGTGAACACCTGAAAGAGGAGATACAGTATTATCATTGTACAATATTGCAGAAAATAAATAAATATTTTATACATATATGCATACATATATGGTTCAAGTGTGGCGTTTACATCTTTTTACTCTTTTACATAATTTACTTCTATTTTTATTTCATAATATCACAATAATATCAATATTATTATCAATAATCACAATGAAATCATGGCAATTATTATTATTTTATAGTCATATTATTCATATTGAATTGGTCAAAAATAGTGGGAATGTGGCCTATGAAAACTCAAGTGGAAAGAGATTTCTGAAATGGTTACTGAAAGAGGTATAAAAAAAAAATCTTCAAAATAAAACAAGATTTTTCAGTTTTTTATTATTTATTTATTTATTTATTTATTATGCTGATGCACTCCCCAACAAAATCACCCCACTAACTCTCAAATAATTAATTCTTTCTAAATATACAGTAGCTACTGTATGTATGTAATCTGGTGAAAATTCCTGTATTTTTTCAAATATCTCAATATATATATTGCAGAAAAACAAAATATCGCAATGTCAGTTTTTTACCACACCATGCAGCCCTATTACATATAGTTATTTATTTTAGACATACACTGGGTCTGCAAGTGAGCTCTGAGCTCTTGCCCAAAACATCCGGACTGGCCATTCTTTTTGTTTGTTTGTTTTGTTGAACAAATCAATATTTCTTTTCTTTCTTTGGCAGACTGAAACATCTAGAGGGTCTTTAAATGTTGCATTGAAGTACAACAGTGAAACAGTTTGAAGAAGTCACTTGGAACGCGCAGAAGACCCATGTGATCGTGTCATGCAGGGCGTTCCATATGTAGAAGCTTCAGGTTACTTTTGGCCAGAGTGAGACAGATGTGTGTACCTGTTAACTGTCACAGCTGCTCCATGTCAAAGTAGCTCTAATTGGAGTTCTGCGTTGTCAAGGCAATGAGTGGCTGCCAGCGAGACTGTCCCACATCTACATGTCATTTTGTCCTCATCTGTCTCTTGCCCTGACAGCTGCATCTGTTGTACAGAGACTTAATGAGGGGTTTTGTAGAGTTTGGGTTTGTAATACACTAACATGTTCTTGTGTTGAGTTACAGTGGCCATATGGCCAAAGAATTGTCTTTCTTTGCCGTTATATATTTGAGTGCCCATGTGATGGGATGCGTATTAGAGATGAGAAGCTGTTTCAAAACGAGAAAACATGGTCTTGAACTCAGTTCTTAGTACCTGGTGGTGATCTCTCTTTCCAGTTAGTGATTATATCCGATTGAGTGAGCGTTTTTGCGTGTTTGCGGACAAACACTGGGAAACACACACAGTATTTTTCCTCCCCAATACTGCAAATCACCTTATGTAACCACCGTTATTGCCAAACAGATTTACTTGAATGATCCGCAGGGGTCTTGGACCTTTTTCAGGCCAGGGAACCCCTGGTGGAGAAGAGACAGAGCAGGGACCCCTGTTACATTTGAAGCCTGTCCTACAATAACATGCATATAGTATCAAATGTATGGATTTATTTACTTTTCTATGATGCTTACATGGCAATGCCATTAAAATGATTAATGATGTACAGACAGAGTCATTTTTATGGTGCATTTTAATTTTAGTTAATGCATTTTAATGTGGGAGGGATAATAAAACATTTAGCACGAACCCCCTGTTGAAGACCCCTGCTGTACAGCATTAATAGTACAACAGTCGTATTTATGGCATTGCAGGTCCATCTATAGTTATGCTGCATTATAAATTGCTGCTCATGTCCACGGACTCTTAGAGCACAAATTGATTTGATAGTTAAAAACTGATGTTGTTCAGCAAAATAAGAGTGCATTGTTCAGTCAGAGTTTGAGCTCGTCTATTGAGCTTTTATTGTAGTCATTTTAATGCCTACGCAATTTTGGATCCTTTTTTCACTTGAAATACAGGAGATGTGGTTTAAAATAAAAGTTGTGTAGACATTAAAGGAATAGTTCCCCCAAATTCTCACATCATTCCAAACCCATATGACTTTCTTTATTTTGTGGAGAGCAGAAGGTGATTTTTTAAAAATATACCCTGGTCAGTCCTTTCCATATAATGAAAGTTCTCTAAAATAACAAAAAGCACCATAAAAGCATAATTGAATATGGCAGATTTGGATGTTGTGTCAAGGTTGAAGTCAATGACATCAAACAGCATTGCTTCTCAGTTATCTTGTGACCGATCAACACAATTTTTGCCCATTACTCCAATTTTGCCCAACACCTTAACTTGCATTCTTTCATCAGATTATTGAAGTGTGCATGTGTGATATGTATCAGGAACGCATCCTTCCTGCAAATTTAAGCACATCCAACCAGAGTGAGTAAGTGTTTCTGGTTGTATATAATGTAAATATATTATATACTCCAACTCTTTTTTTAACCCAAGTAATATGTGTCCTCATCTTGTGCAGCTGAAGGAGAAGTGGTACAGTCGTAGAAACTGTAAACATGAGAGGAGAATCTGAGTTTCCCGCTGACATTTTAGAATACTCTGGGGTTTATAATGCTTTATTTACCATCAGAACTCACATACTAAATAGAATACTATGAGTGGAATGCACGAATGCTTATGTTTTGATGTCACTAACATGAACCTGATTTTTTTTGTAAAAGTCTTGTAAATGTTTTTTTTGCATCGCCGGGTCATTGGTTTGCACGTAAACCAGTGAAACGGGTTATTTCAATAAACAGATTTTTGGTAGTTATAAGCATATTGGTGTGCATGCAAAGGTGCAGATTGATAGGAAAGCCTGCACAATACGAGACATCAAAGGTGCAATATTTGAGAATGAAGAGCGATATTTAGTTACATTTTTGATCTGTTTGTCACTAAGAGTTATTGTATGGCTTCAGAAGACTTGGAAAATATTGCATGAATCATATGGGCCACTTTTATGGTGCTCTTTTTTTGTCATTTTGGAGATTCAGCACTGGTACCCATTCACTTTTATTGAATGTAAAAGAACAGCCAGGATATTATACAAAATATCTCTTTTTGTGTTCCATGGAAGAAAGAAGGCTATGAGTTTGGAATGACATGGGGGTGAATAAATACTAAAAAAAAAAGTGTAATTTTTGTGTAAACTCTCCTTTTAAAGGGGTCATAGGATGCCCATTTTCCACAAGTTGATATGATTCTTTAGGGTCTTAATGAAAAGTCTGTAACATAGTTTGGTTAAAATTTCTCAATGGTAGTGTAAAAAAATACCCTTTTTACCCTGTCAAAAACGACAGCCGTTTTTGTAGCATTTTCCTTTAAATGTTAATGAGCTATGCTGACCCCGCCCCTCTCTTCCGAGCTGCTCTCACAGACTGTTTACTTTAGCTGTATTCATCGTGAAACTTGCTAATTAGCACATTATTAGGAACAACTTGTAAAAGTGCATGTAGCATCCTATGACCCCTTTAACATGTACTCCGAATGGGCTAAAAGCTCATCACAGACACTCTGTGTTGTTTTCACTGTTGTATGACATGCTGTTAGCCCTCTCATCAAGACTAAATATCACCTAACTGCAGGCTAATTGTGTCTGTGCATGTTAACGTGATTGGTGCCTTAGTAATAAATATCAATTATTTGACTCGTTGCATCTTTGAATAAGTAATTAAGATGCAGATTTGTTTAGTCAGCAGCTATGTCTCGCTGTTCCACAAATACACACATATATACACTTGCTGTCGGCTTTCTTTCATAGTCTCTTGTGCTTGTCTCTCTTATATGCACACAGACGTAGCCACAAAGCTTAGCTATCGACTTTTGGCACAAATGGAGTTGAAGCAGGAAATATCAGGTTATCATAATGATCTCTGTTCTTTCCAGATTAGGTAGGGTAGCATATGGCTCTAACACAGGGGAGAGGAAAATAATTCACACACACACAGACAAACACAAAATCCACATTGTCTACACAGTCCAAATCGAAAATCAGATTCTAATTTAAATCTGTAAACTTGCAAATATTTGTAGGATTTTGAAAAGTTAGAATTTAAAATGAAGAAAAATACGTTTTAAAGGGGTCATTTCATGCGATTTAAATTTTTCCTTTCTCTTAGGAGTGTTACAAGCTCTTGGTGCATAAAGAAGATCTGTAAAGTTGCAAAGACTAAAGTCTCAAATCCAAAGAGATATTCTTTATAAAAGTTAAGAGTCAGCCACACCTATCTAAAACGGCTCGTTCTAACACACCCCCACATACCTCTGTCACTATCTGGGAAGATTTGCATAACGCCGCCCAAATGTTCACGCAAAGAAAGAAGGAGTAACTTTTATTCTCGCTGTAATATTGAAAAGTGAAAAGTGAAAAAGTGAAAAGTGACGTGACATGTGGCCAAGTATGGTGACCCATACTC